>NW_026992986.1:0-23076 GCF_028769735.1 Zonotrichia leucophrys gambelii
GATCCCCCGGCTCTGCCCCCATTGCACAGAGCTGCGCATATCCTCCTACTCTGGGTCACCCTGGGAGACACGATGCGGACTGCAGCCCTGCCGAACCGCCCAATCCTGAGCTGATCACTTTTAATAAAGGCATTAAAAAGGAGAAGAAGTCTCCTGGCCCTGTTTATTTCAGCTGGGGCCTCGTCCGGGATAGCCACGTCGCAAGAAGACTCAAGACTGGCCATCATGGAACTTCAGGACAGCTGGCTACCAGGACCAGAGGGATCGGCTCAGGACCAGCGACACAGAGGAGCACCGGAGCACCGGATTGGTGAGAAAGCCGGTGGCGGGAGCGGGAGACGTGCGCATGTGTGAGTGAATGAGACGAAGGCCGGCAGCCGGACCTCCGAAGTGAGAGCAGGCCCCTCAGTACCGCGTTTCCGGACTCCTGCGAAGGGGCCGGCCGGAAACAGGGGAAAGCGATTGGAATTAGCGTGACTTAGCCGTCTCTCAAGGGGGAATAAAGGGCCCCCCACCTCCAGGTGTGCGGAGGGAATATTTCTGTGAGTGGCACGCACCCAAAATAGGTCCTGAAAGAGGGAAATCAGGCAGATTTGTCAGTCCCGAGAAGGATTCGGGTAGCATTTGTAAGTCTCGAGAAGGATTCGCGTAAGATTTTTCAGTCCCGAGAAGGATTCGGGTAGCTCTCAAGCCCTGCAGGCAAAAGTAAGTCCTGGCACAGGAGTCAGGCACAAACCCCAGCGAAGGAGGCTGTGGTTTGCTTTTAAGTCCTGATACGGTGAAGCCTAAAAATTGGCGGGTTAGGCAAACTAAAAATCAGACAGTTGTTTTTCCTGACTGAGGGAGTCAGGCATGACCCGGATTCTTAGGCCGAGGTTTCGTGTGTTCAAGTCCGGATAGATGTAAGACCTGACGTGGGGAAAGTTGGGCAATCAAGAGATTGGGTAGTTGTTTCAGTATAAAGTCCTGAGCATCAGGCAGAAATTTGAAGTTCAGTGGAGGAGGCTGAAGCTCCTCAAAGAAGGTTCTTTTTGAAATTACCGGTCAGTAAAGGCACCTTTGGGACTTTTTACTGTTGAGACCTGTAAAATGGGAGGGTGTAATAGTAAAAAGACCGGCAAGAGACTGAGGTATATACATCCCAATAGTCCCTTAGGAGAACTGTTAGTAAAATGGGATTCTATAGAGGCCACGGAGGGATTAGATAAAGTGAAAATGTTCCATTATTGTTTGGAAGTGTGGCCAGAATTAGAGTTGCAAGGAGGATGGCCTTGGTGTGGGACAAAGGATAAGTGGATGTGCCAACAATTAAATAATTATCTGACAGCTCGAGGGGATACTGATCCTGAGCATTTATTGTATGTAGCCTGCTGGTTAAAGAGCGCTGTTGGGGATGAAGGGGTGCGAATTTGTAAGGTACAGAGGAAGAAAGAGGGGAATGAAGGAGGGGATGGTAGGACTAGTGAAAGATGGGATCCCCTGGATTATCTGCCTCCTTCTGCCCTTCCACCTTATAATCCTCTTCTTCAAGCACCTCAAATGGCAGGTCCGGTTCTTCCCCCGGCTGCCATCTCATTACCACCTGTTCAAACTCCTCCTTCTACCTCTTCAGCTTCCGCTATGATAAACCCAGTATCCCCTCCAGTTCCTTCTGCACCACCACAAGTGCCTACTCCACCTGCTGCATTCTCCACCCCTTCTCCAGCTGCACTTAATATCCACTCAGGCTCTTCTCCCCCTCCTATTGCTGTCCCTTTACCTCCTCCTAGTTTTGGCACAAATGCCTCCTCGCCCGATAAACAGCTATCAGCAAATACACCTGCTGATGGGCAGAAAGTTCAGGGTAACCCAGATATCCCTCAAAGTAGTTTGGCATCTGAAGATGGGCCGTACTGTAGCACCAGATCCAAGACCTCCAAGGCAGAGAGACTCTTTCCCCTCAGAGAGGTTCCTATGGGAGGAGTAGCGGGAGGTGTTGGCTTTGTGAATGCTCCCCTATAACTGCTTCTGAGGTGAGAGGATTCAAGAAAGAGTTGGGACATTTAGTTGAGGAACCAGTGGGCATAGCTAACCAAGTGAATCAATTTCTAGGTCCAAATATCTACACTTAGGGAGAGATGGATTCCATCCTGAGTATATTATTTTCTCCAGAAGAGGTTCAGATGATTAGGGTGGCTGGCATAAGAATTTGGGAGAAAGATAACCATCCAGGACCCCAGGTGCCATCAGGTGAACAGAAATTGCCACTAATGGATCCCAGCTGGAACCCTAACCAGGAGGAGGGGAGGAAGGCCATGATGGAATATAGGTCTTTGATAATACAGGGGATCAAAGAGTCAGTTCCCAAAGGAACCAACACCCAATTGGCATTTGAGAGTACACAGGAGAAAGATGAAGCTCCTGCTGCCTGGCTTAACCGCCTAAAGCGGAACTTCCAGTTGTACTCTAGAATAGACCCAGATACCCCAGAAGGTCAAATGCTACTAAAAGTCCAATTTGTTACCAAATCTTGGCCTGATATAAGGAGAAAACTGGAAAAGATGGAAGATTGGCAAGAGAAGAACATTAATGAGTTATTAAGAGAGGCATTGAAGGTGTATTTAAGGAGGGAGGAAGAAAAAGCAAAGGCCAAGGCTAAGATCATGGTTGCTGTAGCCAGAGAAAGTGCAGGGTGGGCGGGTCCACCACCAGGAGGAGGCAAGGATAGGCCTCTTGTACTGTCAGGTGCAAGAGGGATAGAGACACCTCAAGTCCCTTTGAGAGAACGACATTGCTATTACTGTGGAGAGCCAGGACACGTCAGGAGGTTTTGTAGAAAGCTCAGTCTCGATGCGGCAATAGCCAGGGAACAAGATAATTTAGGGAAGATCCTTAGAAGTGACGATTAGAGGGTCAGGGGCTTTACACTTTAGGGGACCTGATGCAATATCTAGAAGAGCCCTTGGTAAACTTTGAAGTGGGACCCCTAAATGAGGAATTTGAATTTTTGGTTGATACAGGGGCAGATAAGTCCTGTCTCAACAAAGTAACATCTGAAGTCAGACAAAAACAGCTAGGTAGAAAGGATATCCAATACCAGCAAAACTGGCCAGTAATACTTAACTTGTAATAGGTAGTGTGAAAGTAAAAGGTACCTTATTGTGTTCTTGTGTGTGTGAGAGTGAGTCACAAGCGAAGTCAGCCTCAACTTCCCGGGCAGGTGGGAAGGGGGCAGTGGAAGTGTGTGTGTGACCTGCAAACCAGGCTTGTGTCCCCCGGGCAGGTGGGGGCTGTGACTGAAGTGTGTGTGTGTGACCTGCAAACCAGAATAGTGCTCCCCAGATGTGTGAGGCAGCCGTAGCTGTAAGAGCATGAGTGACACGCAGGCAGCCTCACAGGTGAATGTGCACCAGAGGCAACCAGAGTCAGGGCCCTTCCAAGAGGCTCAGAGACCTGTGGGCCAACCCCCAGGGTGAAAGGGGGGCTACAGGGACCTGTAATTATCTAGGAATAATGATCCAGTTTGTGTCTTGAGGGTGTGAAGGAATGTGTGAAAGTGAATGAGAAATGAGAGAGTGAATATAGACGAGTTAGAATAGAGGTAATGTAGATTGTGCATTACAAGTTTTACCACATCTCCTTAGAAGGAAGTGTATTATGTAAAAGAATAGTGCAAAAAAAAAAATTAAGTGTAAGGGGTTGAAAGAAGTATTAAGCTCTAAGTGAAAGTAAGAAACAGAAGCAAGAGATAAATAAATAAGATCTTGAAAAATAGAACAGAAAACCAGTGAATTAAATACACAGAAAAATAGGAGAATAAAAGTACTTTGGGAGTTAAGTTAGCTGAGAAATACAACTCCTTGCAAAATACAGAGTATGTAGAAGTTGATGAGAGAAACATACAAGCTATGGAAAAAGAGAAATTACTAATAACATTAAACAGAGAAACTGAGTTTTGATAAAATCATTAACAGCAGACCATTAATGCCTGTGTTTGAAAGCCCGTTTCAGGTATTCTTCATTACTAAGACAGTTGGACTCACATCACTCTCACGCCCTGGCATTGGACCAGGATTCAACACCAGTTTTTTCCGTCTGGCATTGGACTAGACTGCACCCTATTCTCCCCCTGGCATTGGACCAGGATTCAACATCAGGTTTTTTCGGTCTAGCATTCTGGCATTGGACCGGACTGCACCCCATTCTCCCCCTGGCATTGGACCGGACTGCACCCCTTTCTCCCTCCAGCATTGGGCCAGACTCCCAGTTTTTCCCTCTGGCATTGGGCCAGAGTCCACACCACTCACCTCCGGGCACTGGATAAGGATTCATTCACATCACAAGTTAATTCACCTGAGTATACTGTGATTTAAAGTTGACTCTCAGGAGGAAGAGTCAAAAAGACTGAACTGTATGGGAAAAATTGGCATCAGAGTTCTAACATTGCTTAAAATGTTTCAAAACTGTTTTGTGTAAATTATGTTGGTAAAAAAGTTTAAGGCTGTAAATAAGTAATTCTAGTTTAAGTTCCCCAATATATTTCTAAAGACTCCAGGTTAACCCTCTACAGAACACTCCCCTGGGGGGGGAAACTGAAATTTGTAGGGAACAGACCAAGAGAGGCTTAACCAGAGAAGCGGGTAGAAGGGACTCTAAAGAGCTTGGAAGCTTCTCCTCAGAAAAAAATTCCCCAAGAGGCAAGGCCGGGTAGGCAGGCTGTGCAAGACGACCCATACCGGACTCTTGGGAAGGGTAGTAATGCTGGCTCTGATTGCTGGTGGTGCTCAGGGGAGCCCAGGAGAGCCGTGCAGTGAAGGCTACCAACCCCGCTATGAGGAGGAAGAGAGCTCCTTGTCGAGAGTCCACATCAGTTCTAACCCTGATTGTGTTAACCTCTCCCAATTGGTCCTTTATCAGAAAAATAAGAGAGTGTATTGGATAGCCCAGAATACTGCCACTTTTAGGCAGCCACTCCTAGGAGAGTGCCCTATAGAGATAGCCTGGTTTTGCTTTGAATGTGATGCTGCTGAAACAAGCTCAGCAGATCTAGTAAAAAGCAAAGAAATGGTGAAAATGGTAAGAAAAATTGTTTGTTACAAGTATTTATATGAGTGTAGTGGAAAAGAGATAAACCCCTTTTGGAACACATTCCAGGGGAGCTCTAAACCCCTAAGTTTGATCTCATCTGGCAACTGCATTGCTAAGGTGATAAAACCAATTTTCTTATTACCCAAAGAAACTGGATCAAGTTTGGGAGTTCCTATATATAATGATTTGGGAGAAATTGAAGAAAACTGGGAAAGTGAAATAGAAATTGAGAAAATCCAAAATTGTAAAAGCCAAGTTCAGATCCCAAAATCTGTGTTGAACAAAGTCATCCGGCTCCAGGCAGTATTAAAAAAAAAAAAATTCAATTATTAGGGACATTTCAAACGAAATAAAAAGATTGGCATGTGTAAATAATCAAGATCGAACTCCTACACTTGATCCCAGTGGGTGGGAGAACTTAGAGATTTTCAGAAGAAATGTATGGGAAAAGGGGGTTTTTCTCAGTGTGTGTAGACCTGGAAGATTGCTCTTTTTACTATGCTTATTTATCTATTTTAGTAAAACAGTATTGGCTGTACAAACCAACCTGAAGAAACCAAGAAAAGTAACAAGGTTAAGTAACCATGATTACCAAAGAGCACAAGAGATTTATAGTAGATTCAAAACAAAAAATTGTGAGTTGATGCGAGCTTAAGAATTTAAGCTCGATCAAAGAAAAAGAGGGGGGACTGTTATGAACAAAAATTCGGTTAATTTTTTTTTTTGGTGAGAAAGAGTTACAGGGATGCAGCCAGGTCTGTCTCTGCCAGGGTTCTTAGTGCTTTGTTATTGTAATACCGGGTCATTGAGGCTTATCTCCTCTTTTGTATTAGTAAAAGCCCTGGCTGGGTGCGGTGGATGGTCCTTCCCCAAGGCTGTGCTCTCTTACAGCATAGGGAAGACACCTGAGAGGGTGGGGGGGGTTATGCAAAGTGACTCCAAAGTCCAGAATGCTTTGTGGGACCCCGACTCCAGAGGCACAGAAAAAACCCCAAAAACAGCGAGCCAAATAAGAGCTGAGAGACTGAAGTGATGTCTGGACGTGAGAAGCCAAGTGCTGAGCCTGCAGAGATGCTGAACACCTTCGGAGCCCCTCTCGCCCTGAGCAGGGAGTGGTCCCAACGCCGGGACTAGCCATCTGGGAAGCTCACAGGATCAACACCTGACGGGGACCTCACGTCCTAAAGGCTCCCACGAGGACCGGATCCCCCGGCTCTGCCCCTAGCAGACAGAGCTGCGCATATCCTCCTTCTCTGAGTCGTCCTGGGAGACACAACGGGGACTGCAGCCCTGCCGGGCCGCCCAATCCTGAGCTGATCACTTTTAATAAAGGCATTAAAAAGGAGAAGAAGTCTCCTGGCCCTGTTTATTTCATCATCTACTGGACCAAAGGTGGCCCTGGCTGCTGGAGGGAATATGCCAGCACCAGAGATGGCTGGTTAAGGAATTCATAGAGCAGCATCCTGCACGCCCTCTGTGCCTGTGGTCAAGTTGCCAAAATCTTGGTGCCAGTACTGCAGCTTCTCCTCTGTAGCAGTCAGAATGGCTGCTAGCATAGTCCAGGGTAAAGAAGCAAAAAGGACCTTTGCATAATCTCCACAGATGTTTTATTCAGCTGTGCAGGGAGATGTTCAGGTCCCGGCACCCACACACAGAGGGTCTCACTTTGTCTCCACAGGGGCCCGGGGGCTGACCCTGATCTTGGGGCAGTACAAAGATAAGGGGACCAGTGAGGGAATAGGGAAGGTGTGGCTGAGGAACTCAGGAACAGACACAGGAACAGGGGAAGGAACCAATGGGGTCTAACAGCTTTTTGAGGGAAGCTTCTTGTGTCTCCCTAGACCAGGGAATGCCCCCCAGGGTCTCCACAATGCCCCGTGTTTTATATTATTAGGAAAGTATCCCTGAAGGATCAACTGAATCAACACAAAATGACAAAAACAATCAAAAGCACTCATTGTTCAAAATGCAAACAATTCTGAGTTCCCAATGTGCCAACAGATTTCTTGGAGAGTCTTAGATCTGACAGGAGGGATGCAGGGTTTTCTGTTGGAGAATTTTGCTCAGACATGGCTTGAAGGAAAAAAGGCCATGAAAATATACAGCTGATGGAAAAGTAAAAGGCAGCTGTAAGCAGCAAATTCTCAAGCCTTTTCCTGTAAACAACAAAATTCTCAGGCACATTTCTGTAAACAGCATAGTTCTCAGGCTTGTTTTTTAATAACAAGTAAATACCTTGTCCTTGGGTAGTATGGGAAAGCAAAGTGACAAACATGGAGGCCTTGAGAACCGTTCATAACAGGATGAGAAAAACAAGTCTTGGTCTCAATAACAAACCACAGGTATTGAAAACAAAAGGAGGGGTTGGTGTGCAATCTGTCGCCAATGATGAGCTCGGGTTTTGCAATATGTATGAACTTAATCAACACGGTTATAAAATGTGCATGTTGGATCAATAAATCGGAGTTCGATGCTGATCGAAGGATGGGTCATCTCCCTTTGCTTTCTACAGTTTTCTTAACACAGTTTATCAGGAAACGGAGTCACTCATACTGAACCTCTGGTCCATGGCCTCCTCACTGCCATCGTGCAGAAGGGAGGCCCAGAGGCTGCTGTGCTCTGCTCCTGTCAGGGATGAACACAGCGGCTCTGGCCAGTGCCAGCTCCAGCTCCAGCAGCTCACAAGAGGAGACTCCTTCCAGAAGCTCTGCTGGCTCCAGTGTGGCAGACCAACAGAGCCCACTGGAAGCCCCCCTCCATTGCAGCCACCCCAGCTGCGCCCATCATCACTGCAGAGCAGGAGCTGCCCCAGAGGAGCCGCGGCCGGAGCTCATGGCAGTGGCAGGTCCCTGTGCCCAGGGCAGAGCCACAGAACCTCTGCTCCTGCCTGGGACAGGGGCTGCTCACCCTGGTGTCCCACCGAGAGGAGGGATCCTGGGCCCCAAACTCTGCCCAGCCCTGCAAAAGGCCACCCCGCCAGCAGTGCCAGCAAGGTTCCTGCAGCCATTCAGTCAAATCAGAGGAAACAAATGTCTCTGTAGCTGACACAGTCTCTGCACACAGCTTTCTCCCCCTTCCCCTGGTGCCTTTCCCTGACTCCAGCAAGAGCTGCAGGAAATGCTGTGTGAGCCATGATGATGGAAGAGCTACTGATAAAAACACTGGGGTGATGCTTTCAGAGGAGTCATGAATGGAAGATTGACCAACCTTCCAGCCAATGGTATGCCAAAAGTTTCCGTTCTTGAAATAATTGACTGCAATAAATTAGTAAAAAGAAAGATATGGAAACAAATTAAATCTGCCACAGCTGCTGGCTTTCCTCAGGCTCCATGGTCTATGTATTGCTAGACTTACTTCATTTAGGCAGAATATGAACTGCCCTGACTTGTTGGAGACTGACCACAAGGTCTCATCTGTGGTGGGCAGTCACTAAAATTAGCTCAGCAGAGGCATCTTCAGCTGTCCAAGTGTAGCAGAAATACATATTCTCTGCTTCATGACTGTGTGGCAGCAGCTGCTGGTGTGGATTTGTCAGCGTTGCTTCATGGATTACTCCTGGGAAGGAATTGTGTGCACAGGCACAGTGTGATGGCTTCGATCTCCTCTAATTACTCCAATAGGATGATGGCCAGAACTTCAAGGCAAAAAGCATCATGACAGAATAATTTACAATATTCTCCAAACTACTCCTGTGGTTTTGATTTTCTTACTGATTAGGTTCAGTGTCTGGCCTCAAGAAATCAGTCCAGAAAGAACAGGCAAACCTCAGCTTGCAAGTTAGAGTGCAAGTCTTTAATCTGCCATTTTTGCAGCATGTACAAACAACTTTTCAACATATTTGCAAAAAAACTCTTAGTTCTTGCTATACCTATCCAGAACCTGACTCTCTGCTCATTTTATTTTGATTTGGGATCTAAGCATGATTTTTTTCTGGACAGGGAAGTAAGAACCAGCTGCAAATACAGACTACAGGTGTGAATCTATACTGCAGGAACTGAGCTGTAGCTTGGAATTAAAGGCAAGAAGTGATGCCATGGTAAATATGAACGTTTAGTGCTGGCATAGGAGCCTTCTGCAATGCTCCAACAGCCCATGGTTCACATTGCTACAAACTCTCTTTCTGGTGTTACAAAGAGTGTTGAAGAGCTGACTGTAAGTAAAAAAATAGCCAGAATGGTAATTTTTTTTAATATAGCAAACAACGACTATCTAATAATTCAGAGCTCACAGACGTGAGTATTCAGATTTCCACTTAGTACGTGCTGGCAGTTTTAATTTGAAATCAACAGGTTTATCCAAATCAAGTTATCCATAGGAATTAATTTGCTCTATGATCTACCTAAAAATGCCTCATTGTCTGATAAGTTTAGTAGAAATTTGCAAAGTCAACAGTACATAGATTTTCATTTCTTGTTTAGTGGCTATTCTGCAGGAAAGCTTTTACAGACTAATCAATTTGGATGTCATTGAAATGCCAGTACATTTCATCTAGCCATTTTGGTATTAGAACAAAACCATATGACTGCACAGCCTTTAAAAAATATTTTAAAATAAATTTTCAAATCAACAGTCTGAGTAGGACTCAGAATAAAAACTCTACCAAACCTAAACTCCATTGGAAGATTCCCTTGTCACCCTGTGAATCAACTCTACATTCAGAAGATTAAAAGTCCCAATGATGGTGGTTTTGGTACGGTCAGGAATTGGGGAAGGGTTTCTTCCTTCTCAGCTCCATGCTGCAGGGCCTTTGGGATGTGGCCTGCTGGCCACTGTTTGTGCAGCCCTGGTATTTCTGCATGAGGCAGAAAGTGCAATTGCATTTCCAGCCCAGAGCCCGTGAGGAGTGGGGCGTGCAGAGCTGTGCCAGACCCAGGCCAGCAGCTGCGCCGCCAGAGGGTTTTGGTTCCTGCCCAGCGCAGCTGGTGCATCTCTGCCGTGAGTGCCTCCCCTTCCAGGTGCCCATGGACAGCAGGTGCAGGGTTCTGCACGGGGCACGGAACAGGGTGGGGATGTCTGCTGGCAACAGAGTGCAGCGGAGAGCAAACAGCCCAGGATGGTCCTGGAGTGTGTGACAGAGAACTCCTGACACAGCTGTGACTGAGCCCGTGAGGGAAGGCACTGCTGGAGCTGCTGTTTGTGAGTATCGGGGCACCAGGGTAGCTATAGATCCAATGGTGTTAGGCACCCACGTCTTAAGAGAGGAACCCACTTGCCGCGGCAAAAAGTCCAAATATGGACAACACTGGACAAATCCAGACCAGCCTTTTATTATTGTTAGCACATCAGTCTCAGAACATTGTTAGAATGGAATTAGATGTTAACAGCTCACTGGCCTACCGGGAAGTGCCCCAGAAGGTGGGGTAAAACAGAATGACATAAAATCATCTTAGTTTAGATTTCAGCCAATCACGCAAAAACAAGACATATTGACAAGCTTTCCATCCAACCTTATAAAACATACGTAATGGTAGTTAAAACATAGACTATTTCATAAGAAACAAAGAACAGAGTTCTATTCACGGTAACCTTCTAAAGATATACATTAAATTGCCATCCTAAAGCCAAATCTACAAAGTCCTATTGTTATTTGTCATGTCTACTGCTTGGGAAACTTATCTGCTGTAACAGAACTTCGGGCCACAGGCTGAGTCTTACATACTGTCATGGTTTGACCAGGAAGGAGTGGGAATTCTGGGAAGCTGTGGTCAAACCAATGAAGGTTTTGGGTTTGAGACTGGCGTCCGGTGTGGCCAGTGGGGTTTGGACACACCTCCGAGAATACACAGGGGTTAAAAGCAAGGCACTGCACTTGGCACTTCCTCTTTTGGACATCGTCGTGCGAAGAGGTCAGATCTCTTCCCCCGCCCAGCCCGCTGCTGCTGGGCGGGGGAGGGGCAGCCACGTGGTAGGCCCGGGGCCTGGACAGAGATGGGGTTGAGGGGGCTTCGGGGGGCTTCAAGGATGGAAGGGTGGAGGAGCCCCAAGAGACATCGAGCCCTCGGGCAGCCAGCTTCCCCCCCCCCCCCCCCCCGGAGAGAGAGAGAGAGAGAGCCAGCGGCACCGAATGTGATGGCAGCCAGCCAGGAGGAGAAGGGGGGAGGGAGAGAGAGCCCGGCCGGCCGCAGCAGCAGCACGTGTGGGAGTATCATCTCGTCCCAGGACAGACAGAGACTGAAAACTTTTAACCCTTTCTTGCATGACTGGGGCCTTGCAAAAATGCTAATCCTCCTCGAAGCTGAATAAGAAGGGAGATAGGAGATGAGATGAAACAAGGACTTTGGCCCGAAGAATGTGGAGATGATTGGATGGGGAGAGATGATTTGGAGTGGCCTTTTGGCTGGACTTTTCTCGTGGCTATGGACTCAGTTGTTCCTGTGACACAGACTGCATTTAGGGGAGGCAGTGCCTCAAAACCAGGAAGGTTCTTCGTGAGGACCCCCCGGCCCCAGGGGGTTGGAAAAATATGGGGGGACAGATGTCCCAAAAGCAGAGACTGTGCCTTTTTGGAGTGAGACAAGGCATCTTTGAAAGACAACCCTAAAAGCAGCTCTGGCCATGTCTCGGTGGTGAGAGCACTGGGCATGGAAGGAAAATGTCACAAGCGGCAAAGGGACTTTTTTTTCCGGGCGGTGCCGAAGTGACAAGGAAGCACACGAGGTTTCAGTGTGTTTCCAGGAGAAGCCTATGGAACGAGAAGGACTCCTTTCCTCTTCATGAACTGCAGTTTGAGTATACCAAAGTGTCGTGCCGGGCTGGGCAGTTGGTGTTTTGGGAGAATGTATCGGATTGGGAAAGTCAGGGAGTGGGGAGGAGGAAAAGTGGTTTTTGTAAGGTTTTCAATTTTTTTTTTCTTTTCCTTATAGTCTTTCCCTATTTTTCCTGTAGTTTTAGGTAATAAAGTGTTCTTTATGTTTAAGTTGGAGCCTGTTTTGCTTATTCCTGGTCACATCTCACAGCAGACACCAGGGTGAGGCATTTTCATGGGGGACACTGGCTCTGTGCCAGGCTCAAACCATGACACATACACTTTTTTAACCATTTCCTAAAAACCCTCTGACTTTATAGATTCCAACAGTGAGAAGAGCTGCTGGGTGACAGGAGGGTTGGAGGCGGCCTTGGGCTCAGGGATCATAAAATGCTTGTGTTTGATTCCCAGAGAAGGAACGAGAGATGTTGGGGAAGTGTTGACGTGCAACAAATTGTGAATTTGTTAAGCTTTAACAGGCAGTGCTCAGTTGTACCTTCCCTCACACCAGTGGTTGATGTGTGCATGTGGATGTCTTAGCCTTGAGAATAAAGACAGTGGGCCTACTGAGGAGGTAGCTGCAATACATTCAAGGAGAAGAAGGCTCTTAACCATGGGAGGAGAATTTGAGGAACGGGATGGTCACCACATGACCACCAGAGACCCTCAAGAGACCCCTACTCTAAATGTCAGTAATTTTGGGGAAGGGATTTAAACATGTCAAATACTTTGTGAGAATGTTTAGCCTGTGAGTTTGAGCAAAGTAATGAATAAAAGAAATGAAAGTAATGTCTTAGTTCCGTGGATACTAACACGTGGGTGTGCATGTTTCAGGGCAGTGATTCCTCACACACCCAGCACTGCAATAAAGTAATGCCTCTTTTCTCACACTGAGCTGCCAGTGTGGATCGTGCCCTGCTCGGTAACTTTCATTTTGGTCATTTCTATTGAAGCATAAAGAATGGTTGAAATGAAATCTTTTCCAGCTGTTTCCCTTTGGTTTAGCTGTTTGAGGGTTAAAATTCTGTGCTGCAGGTGTGCTGGGTGTGTGCAGAGCAGTGCAGCCCCAGAAACCCCTTGGCTTGCCCACCAGTTGTCATGCCTTGTTGCCAGGTGTGCCCAGCTGTGGCAGGAGAAGAGCCCGCAGTGCAGTGGGCACCGTGCCCTGCCCAGCCGGGGCTCTCTGGCACAGAGCAGCAGCAGCGCCAGCACCGTTCAACCCGCTCCTGCCTTGGCTTCCCCTGGCACACAGAAGCCTCTGGAAATCAGCACCACCAGTGGCGTTCCCAGCTTGGAGCAGCTGCTGCTGGCGGGCAGATGCTGCCAGTTCGACTGCTGCCAAAGGGGAAGAAAGGCAGAGATGTACTCGCACCGGAGCCCTGGGCATGTCCAATAAAGGTGCAAATATGTGGGGAGATTTGTTAGGAAGCATTTCAGCTGTGATGCCAACAGTGGCTTCTCTCCTGGTTCTCTGTGTTCTAGACGAGCAATGCAATGATTGGCTCTGACAAGAAGTAGATGTTATGTGGATGTTCAAATTTGTAGTGATGGTATTGTAATATATCCTCCCATAGTCCTCTTTCCTGTCCCCCTTGTAACAGCCTTGGTAGTCAGGGCATTTGGGGAGGGCTGGCTTGTGACCAGCAGGCAGGGTGTAACAACACCTGACCTCCAGTCAGGATGCAAGAAAGTAATCTCCACCAATAAACAGCAGAGAAAGAGTTGACTGACAAAACTTTTGGAGGAGCTGAGAGTATAAAAGGCAGAGCATCCTTTTTGTAGATGAGCACATGGCTGCTAGTCACAGAGACTCCCAATGCTGCAGTTTTTCCTTAGTCAGTCCTTTGTTAAGGTTTACTAAACCTTTAAAATGTTAAAAGTGAGAGTCATTTCTCACATGTGCAATGCTGTGGGCCATTTCTTGGTCTGGTTTCCTTTGCTTGTGTCCCATCTGAGGGCTGAGCTGGGGTACAGGCTGTAGGTTCTTGGGGCACTCCTGGAGTTCCTCTTGGATCCCCTGAACAACAGCGCTTGGCCCATGAAGGGAATTTGTGCTGCTCTGTGACAGAGAAGAACTTCCCAGGCTCTTCTGTGTTTGCTGTAGGAAGGTTGGTTATTGCTTTGCATAAATTCACAGACCAACATGGAGCGTTTGCTTTGTGATGTCAGGGCATGGTTGCCAACTTGTCATAGTGACATCAGAAGGTTGCCTTGGTGCACAGAAGGCCTGAGTGTCAGAGCAGCCCTAGTGCTTGCTCAGTTGAGGAGAACTTTCCTGGTTGGTGCCTTTGTCAGTGGGTACCTGCCCACTGACAAGAGCCTTGTTTTTCCTAGTTTAGGAAAAACTCATACAACCCTGTTAAAATGTTTCATCATCTGGCTAAAGCAGCTTTTGCTGCCTATGGCATTTCTTTTTCTGTCTATTACGTTACACATTTTGCATGTAAGTAGAGGTTTCCCTTCTGCTTAGTTTGGGGTATATCCTAACCTGGCTTTTTATGTCTTCCTGTTCTTTCTTGGGGGCTGAGTTTCTGATTTTGAAAGAGAAAGACCATTAGGATGCCTCTGGTTTGGTAAAGCTCCTGTCAAGAGGTCCAGCTAAAAAGGGGGTGTCTGTAGCCACAGGGGCAGCATCTGCAGGGGAACCTGCAGGGCTTCCATTCCCTCCACGGGAGAATCTGTGGCAGCAGAGTCTGTCATTTCCTCTCTTTGCTGGGTCAAGCCGGACAACTTCCTAAATGCAGACTGGGAGGCTTCTCAGAAGGCCTTCTAAAGACTTTGTAGTTCTCCCCAGAATTCAGGCAAAGCTTCTTTTATTCTAAATTTTGTAATGAAAGGATTTGACTGTCCATTTTGACCCTTGACTGAGTGCTAAAAGAGTGATTCCCATTGCAGTGAAGTGCAAACGCCAAAGCACTGAGTGTCTGCTCCTGAGCCCTGGAGCTGATGCTGTGCTGTTTTACAGTAGAACTGCCACAGCTCAGGGGGATTTGGGGCAAGCTTTTCTGGGTGACTGTTTTCAGCAACTTAATGGGAATTAGTGCATGCAACTTCTTCTTTTTTTTTTTTAAATACCTGAAAGACAAGAGAACAAAATCTGCTTTATCTGTTGGACAGAACAGAAGCACTGAGTGTTGAAGAACAATTTGCATTTTCTTGATCATGTTTGTATTCATTTGCTGGCTGAACAGGCCGAAGTGTAGGCACAACCAAGATTATTGTCCTGATCTCTTGCTGGCTGTGTGAAAGAACTATGTCACTGGAGGGATGTTGATAAAGAAAAATACCAAACCTCTGTTTGGGTTGACTTCTTCTCTTCTGTGGGATTCAGCAGCCCAGGCAGTTTTCTCACAGCACTTGTTCTGTTTCCCTTGCCCACTCCAGGTCACCTGAAGCGTGTATTCAGAGGTGCTGATCCTGAGGTGAGTGAGAAAGGAACATTTCATGTTCTGGTGCTTAAGAATTGTAGAGCAAGCTGTGAGCTTGGCCTGTGGCAGTAGAGTGTAGAGGGCCAGCTCGGTAGGCTGAAAGAAAATCCATTTCCATGTCTGCAGCAGCAATAACAAAGGCATCTCTGGCTATTTCCTAATTTTCCATTTCAGAACTTTCAAGGAATGAAAAGCTCATGTTGCAGAGAGAATGTTGCTCCTTGATAGTAGCCAGGGTGTAATGTCTAATTCAGAACTATTAGCAATTCTGTTGAATTAGCCCATTTAAATTTAGTCGTAGTGACTTAGAATCCCATTGTTATCAAAGTTTCTGATTTGTCCTTAGTAGAGCTGGTTGTAGAAGTAGAGCTGAATAGAATAAAGTGCTGAATAGAAATAAGGTTATAAATTATAGGTAACTTTCTGTCCCTCACACTGCTGTCTGTCCACAGATCACAGAACCAACAGCAGTCTCTCCTCTGGCTCCCTCTGCTCATGGAGAGGAGGCGAAGAGGAGGCAAATGAGGTGGATGAGCGCCAGCCTCCAGCTGTGCTCACACCACAGCCTGAACATTCTGAGCCAAAGTGCCAGTTCTGTGTGCTGCTGTCTTTAGTGCAGGGCAGAGCTGCAGTTTCTGACCAGCCAGCACTTGCTGTTGCTGGCTGAGGATGCTGAGTGCTGGAGTCCTGCCAGGACCTAGTGATTGCCCCCAGCCTGTGACAGCTGGACAATGGGCTTTGGTCTGTCACGTTTAGGCACCAGCTTCCTGGCATTTTGATAGGGGCCAGCCTGAAGCACGAAGGCTCCCTGATCCCAGAGCAGGGAGCATGTCAAAGACACTGTGCTCAGCCTTGTTGGATACACAGGGGACACTGTGGTGTGGAGAGACCTGTCCCCCTGCACAGACTGGCCAAGTAGCTGCAGGCACAAAAAAATGTTGATCTGACCACAAAAGCTCTTTGTGGTGCTTTGTCCCCACAAACTTCTTGGGTGTGCTTACTTGGGAGTATTTCAGAGACACACTGGGCATGTAGAGTTGCTGCTTGAAGTCAGGGATTTTGGTGCCTTTGTTGCCAGGTTGCTCTTTTGCCTCTTCAGGCAGAGCAGCCAGTAGCAGAGCAGATAGGTGCTCTGAGTCTGCCTGTTTCTTGGTCTTTGATAAGCTGCAAGGAGATGACTGTGTTGTCCATGAAACTGTGGGGATCCATTCTTGTCTAGTGTGGCCAAAGAAACAAAGTGAGTAGTTCCGAACCCTTCTTCTGAGGCAAAAACCAGATGCTGACTGTGTCTGTTGATACCTTCTATTGTGTAGTTTGCTTTGAAAACTTCATTGGAGCCTAGAGTGGGAGCAAAACTGCAAGTCCTGGACTGCTGTACTGTAATGCTAAAACCAGGATGTACACCTTGCTATGGTGCCTGTTGTATCTGAAGTGCAATGGGCACCTTTGTGGCTGGGGAGCTGCGTGGGCCAAAAGGACCCAGGGCTGGTGGCCGTGAGCAGCTGAAGATGAGGCAGCGTGGGGCCAGGGGGCCAAGCAGGCCAAGGGCACGGTGGCTGTGCCAGCAGCAGTGGGGCAGCAGGAGCAGGGCAGTGAGCATGGCCTGTGCTGGGCAGCACTGCGGCCACAGCTGGAGTGCTGTGTGCAGCTGTGGGCCCTGGGAAGCAGAAAGTCATGGAGGGGCTGCAGCGTGTGCACAGAAGGACAGGGGAGCTGGGCAAGGGGTGCAGCACAAGGCCAGGGAGGAGGTGTCTGAGGGAGCTTTAGCCTGGACAATGGGGGCTCATGAGGGACCTTCAGGCAGACTGCCATAGATCCCTGCCTTAGATCCATAGAGCCAATGCTCAGCACAAGGGCTGTTTCCCTGCCAAACATCCCTTCACTGCATCCAAGTGCTTTAGACACTGGAGTAGGTAACACTTTCATGTTTTATTTGTTTGTTTGCTAGAAGGAGAATCCTTGGGTAATTTCTCCTTCTCCAGGGAGCAAGGAGGCTTTTTCTCAATCTTTCCTGCCCTTTTCCAGCACTGGCAGAAACACATCACTTTCAGGGTAACGGCTCCCATGTCTTTTAGCAGCCCAGGGAATCAGTGTGTGTTGTGTTTGGGAACTGAGCAGGAAATCAATGCCCTTGCATTCCAGCTGGTGCTCAGAGATTAGAGGAGCTTCGAGGGGCTGGGCTGCATTTCTGATTCCAGCCACTTCAGCACCATCAGTGTGGCCGAGTCCAAGAGAAGAACTTGCCGAGCACAGATGCACAAAGAGTGCAGTTCCCAGTGCAATGCTCTGGGTCTGACTGCATTCCATAGGGACCCACACGCTCCAGATTCCCCAAGAGTGTGGGTTACTGAAGCAAAAGGAGAGCAAGTTCAGGATGGCTGCTGATTGGGGCACTGCTACCGAGTGCTGATGTGTGTAGCGACAGAAAGGACAGTATTGATTCACAGTGACCCCCACGTGGGGAATAATGTGCTTTGGCTCTATGATTTAGAAGGTTAAACATATGCTTTATTACGCTATGTTATATTACACTAGTACTATATCAAAACTATACTAAAGAGATATTACACTAAAAACACACTAAAGAAAAACTCGTGACTGTCTCCACACAGTCTTTTATCTAATTAGCTAATCAATCTAAACAGCTATCACTAAAATCCAATTAACAAATCACTTTCAGTAAACAATCACTATAACACATTCTTCATGTACTAAAAAACAAGAACAGCAAGTAGAGATAATAATTGGTTTTTCTTCTTCTCTAAGTTTCTCACTACCTTCCCTTAAAAAAAAACCTAGGAGAGGGAATTATATCTCTCTGTGTTCAAAGAATGTAAATACCACAGCACAGTAAAGAGAGATTATAAAAGTGAGATCTGTCTATCTATATATTTATGTGAATCTTCCTGGCTCTGCTCCAAAGCACTGGAAGATGCAAAGCTCACCTAAAAGCATCCCTTCAGGAGAGGAGTAGAGACAAGTTCCATTGATGGATCCTGAGCAGGCAGAGATGTTTCCCCCTCCAGAGATGGTTGTTTTTTACCCTCCTGTTTTCCTCCTCCAGCCTCTTGTGCCCTGAAGCCTTCTTTTTATCCTTTAAATTTTTGCATGTCCTAAGGGAGTGGAACTATCCCATGCTGTAGCTGGGGTCTGGTGACTTTGCTCGTACATGCCATACATGACACATGGTTTCCTTCGCTGGCATCCCCAGGGCTGTGTAAGTGCATTCGTTCATGGGGCCTTATGAGAAACTCTGTTACTGCTGGTCAGAATTCTCAGTTGACAAAAGAGGGAGAAGAAACACCTTGGTCCTCCTCCATATACTGAGATGGCCATAGAGGTTCTCTGACTTCCATCAGAGATCCTTGCATGTATCCTTATCTCCTTTATGACCCGGTTTTCTAACAAGAGTGTGGATGTCAGGAAGGAGGAATGCTGGTGCAGGCCTGAAGAGAAGGTGAACTCCAGAAGTGTCTCTCACAAGGAGTGAGCTCACCCAGGAAGAGACAGGGGAGAGGCTGTGACCATCGGGCAGGTAGAACTCCTCTGTTTGTAGATATGTTTATAGATTTCTATGGTTATTTATTAGTGGTTATAGTTCCATTTATAGATGATAGTGTTCTATTTATATAGAC
The DNA here is from genome assembly GCF_028769735.1 of Zonotrichia leucophrys gambelii. Classification (NCBI taxonomy): domain Eukaryota; kingdom Metazoa; phylum Chordata; class Aves; order Passeriformes; family Passerellidae; genus Zonotrichia; species Zonotrichia leucophrys. The sequence continues at coordinate 18,876 of NW_026992986.1, forward strand.
ATATATTGATAGATCTGTATAGTTAAATGTGGATATGTATATAGGTATAGATATGATATAATTATCTTTTATAATATATTTACATTTATAGATTTTCAGAGTTAGATTTTTCTATGTGTAGAGTAAAATATTTATATATATATATGAAGTTACATTTATGAATGTGTATAGTTATATAGTAAGAGGAATGTTTAGATGGAGACATTGATGGATAGATTGCTGTTTGTGTAGGCCTAGGCTGCATTTGTACCTCTTTCCCCCCTCAGCTGCCTTTTTCACCTCTTGCTTTTCCCCCGGTGCCCCCTGTGTCCCCTGTCCCTGTGCTGGGTCCGAGCTGGCGGCCAGCCTGGGTGGAGCAGCACTTCCAGCCCCGGCTGTCCCTGGAGCGGTGGGAGCTGCCGCTGGCCCCAGGCACTGTCCCTGAGGAGCTGCTGAAGGACGGTGAGACACAGGGGGCTGAGGGGTCTGTGGCACTGAAGGGACGGTGACCCTGAGCTGCTGCTGGGGCTGAGGGCTGTGGGGCAGCCGAGGGCCATGGTGGCACGGAGGTGACAGGGAAGTGGCACAGGCTCCGTGTCTCAGGGGACGGGATGGCTCAGAAGGGACTCAGGTGGGTGAGAGGACTGTGAGGGGCTGAAGAAACTGAAGGGGGCTGGGGCTTCACCGAGAGCATGGCGGGGCTGAGGGGATGGAGGGGGCCAGCAGGGAGCACAGAGGGCTCCGGGGCTGCAGCTCTGCCAGGCCTTGGAAGCAATTCCAGAGCCTCCACTTTTGCCACAGCTGCCATGAAGACCTTGAGGACAGCCGGAGACTGACGGGAGCCAGCAGGGAGGAGCTGAAGGCCAGCAGCAAGAGCAGTGAACGGGGACCTGCTGCTGCCAGCCTGGAGAGAGCCCGGCTGAGGCCACAGGCCCGGGGAGGCAGGTGGGGCTGAGGCTGCCGTGGGCTGTGGCCGTGGGCACTGCCCGGCGGGGCAGGAGCGGGCCCTGCCCGTGCTGGGGCTGCTCAGCGCAGCTGCCCCGGCTGGCACAGGGGCTGTCCTTGGGCAAGGCAGCTGTGCCGGCAGGGCCCGGGAGCTGTGCCGGCTCTGCCGGGCTGCCGGGGCTGCGGGACAGTCCCGCCGCGGCTGCGCTCACCACAGCCTGGCCCACCCGGCTGCTTTCTCTTTCTGACCCCCTGGGGAGGCTCTGACATTTCCTCTTCAATGATGGAAGCGCAGCTGCTGCCAAGAGAAACGTCCCCACACTCACCCAGTGTTCCCTTTGCTTGCCAGATGTCCCATCTGCTGTCCCTGTCCAGGAGCGCTGCTCTGCCCGGGAGGAGGAGACCAAGCGAGAGGCTTTGAAGATGGGGCAGCTGGGATCCCTCTGCTTGGAGTGCTGTTTACAGATACATGGACTTGAACATAGACAGGGGTTATTACATCTGTATTTCTGTATGTGGGTTGCTATTTGTATGGATTTATTTCCATGTGTATATTCTTGTATTTATGTATATTTATTTTGTTATGAATGTATGCTATTTGTATATATACATATATGTTTGAAATTACATATATGTGTATCAATTTATCTATGTATACATGGATATTGTTATATCTGTGTTAATTTCTATTTCTTATGGGTACAGTGGTGTAGGTATCTCTTTTGATATGATTTTTGTTATATGGCTTTTAAAACAGGAATATTGGTATTTGTATAGGTATATAAGTCTATTTGTATAGGTATATTTATCTGTTTATGGATGTAATTCTATTTACATATCTATGGACGTATTTTTGTATTCCTAGATGGGCTTAATCCTTGTAGTAATATGTAATAAATTAAGTTGTTAAACGCCTAATTGATCTTTGTGTATAGTGAGTTTTTGTAGAGGTTGGCAAGAAATTAACTGAGGTTGGTATTTGTATATTATTACATACACAGGTTGTAATAATCTAATATATTCCTGTTTTTAACCTAAATTGAGATTTGTATAGTTCCGTATTGTCAGGGTGGGTGTAGCACTTTGTAATAAATGACATTTTTCAACTGAAATTGATTCTTGTGTATTTGTGGATCAGCAGTGTGGCTGTAGCAATCTGCAAGAAATGCCATTTGTCAGCTGCGATGGGTGTTCTGTGATTTGTGCTACCCAAAGCCATGGGCAGATGTAAATGCTGGAGGATTTTGGCCATGCGAATCTCCGGCCATGCCCAGCACATGCCCCACCTGCACTCAGGCTGGGCAGGGGAAGCGCAGATTTGGGCTGGCAGCAGAGCCCCACGTTGGCTCAGAACTCGCTGCAGAGGCTGCTGCGAAAACTCCGGGGTTTCACTGAGAGTAGAACTCCAAGCAGGAGCAACCCTGGCAGGAGAAATCATTCACAATGAAAAACAGAGAGAAAATGTGGCAAAGCAGATGTGGGGATACTCTGTGAGGCTGATAAAATGCTCTGAATCACCCCTGTCTAGGCACGTCTTCTGCAAAAAGGTTTTGTTAAAAACTGAACACCTCCCATGAAATACAGATTGCACTTTCCCCTTAACTTACCTTGCTGTGTGAGTGGAGACACTCTCTCCTTATCACTGAGAATCTTTGCCCTTCAGCACCTCACATTTAATCAAAGATGATGTACTACCACTTGGCACCATCAATGAAAACAGCCTTGTCCTCGTGGCAGTGTTTGCAAAGTCTTCCCTCCTCCTGTCCCCACATGTGACAGATGGAACCGTCCCCTTCTGTCCAAACTGTGCCTGAGCTGAGTGAGGGCTCCAGGAGCTCAGGAGGGTGCAAGAGCACCGCACGTGGGAAGGTTTAGCAAAGCTTCCTAAGCACCAGTAAGCTCTGGGTTTGCCAGTCTTCCCCTGCAATATTGTCCTACTCAAGAATGATCTTGGAGGACACTGTGCCTCCAGCTCACTCAAGTGAAGTTTGTTTTGCTTTAAGGCATGAATAGAAGAAAATGAAAATTGTGGTTTTTAGAGTGAAATTTGGGGGTTGGTGCGGCTGGGTTTGCTCCACTATTTTTGTGGAAAGTCGGCTAAAAGCTTTAAATTCCCAGCAGAAGCTGACTGCCACCCAGACAGACCTGAATGAGGCCCAGGTGGGCTTGCTGCACGCTGGTCCAAGGGAAAAGCTGGAACAAAGTCCCCTTTTATTGCAGGTGGAGTCTGTACTGTATGGTGTCTCCAGGGCTGTCTGTGGTAAGACATGGCAATCCAGCCAGAAACTGTGGATATGAGAGTTCCAACAGCAGCCTGCTTCTCCAGGGTGAGGGACGAGGCCAGCCCGAAAGCCTGGAAGGTGCTCTGGGCACTGGAGAAGGCCAGGCTGTCCTTGTGCAGGGATGGCCTTCAAAGGGGACCTCACACCTTGTGCTGCTGACCAAGGGCAGCTGGTGGCCTTCCACAAAATGCTTCTTTTGTCCAGCTCTTGGAAAAGTTCCAGCCAGCAACAATTCCTGCTGCTCACACCAGCCCTTTGCAAGCAGGAGGAATTTGTATCAGCAGCCTGACAGCTTAGTGGCAGGAGAATAAAATACTCAGCTGAGTGTTATCAACTCCCTGTCAGAAGCCACATCCTCAGCCCCTCATCTCCAGTTGTCTCAGACGTGGAGGAAGCAGCAGGAAATCTCTGATCCTGGAAGGGAAAGCAGAAGGAGGAGAGGCAGTGGCTGGTCCCTGGGGCCTTGGGAGCAGTGAGAGCCATCCAGAACAGGATCTCTGCTGGGCTGTGGAGATAAGAGAAACCAATCAGCAATGCTGTGTGTGAGACTGGAGCCATCTGTGAAAGTGAGCATGGAAATCTGACCTTGCAAAACAGAGGAAAAGGTGTCCTTGGCTATTTGCCAAAGCTTGCAGGGGCTCTAAGCCACCTGGTCTAGTGGAAGGTGTCCCTGCCCATGGCAGAGGGGTTGGATCTAGATGCTCTTTAAGGCCCCTTCCAACTCAAGCCTTTCTGTGAGTCTGAATTACAAACCCACAATGACAAAGAGAACACAGCAAACCTGGCCTCCACCGCATTATTGGAGGTTGCTGCAGTCACTTGTGTCACCTGGCGACTGGTTTGGATCTGGAGAAATTTTCATGGTCCCACAGTATTTCAGTGTGACTTTCCTGGTTCAGGGCCCCCAAAAAATTTCCAGAAAAAGATTATCTGCAAGCCCCAAAAATTGGTTAAGCTGCCTGTGAAAAATGATGGGAGAAGTGGGATTTATGTTA
>NW_026992987.1:0-23070 GCF_028769735.1 Zonotrichia leucophrys gambelii
CTCGTCCACTTGCCCTTTCTGGGAACCTCCTGCGTATCGTGGATTTTCAGGAGCCAGCCAGCCCACCTCAGGCCCCGAACACAAACACGGCCCTTTTCCTGGAAAAAATCCCGCCCGCTACGGCTGGCAGATTGCAGGAGCCACTTGCCCTCTACAAAACCACCCCGTGCGGCCATTGGCCACCTTGGTGGACGTCCTGTTGATCGTGGCTTTCAGGAGCCACCGGCCACTCCCAGCACAGGCCCCAAAACAAACACGGCCCTTTTCCTGGTAGTATCGGACCTGCCCTCATCTAGGCCGGCAGATTGCAGGCCACTTCCCTCTATAAACCGACCACCGCACTCTGTGTCTTGGGAACCGTCCTGCGTATCTGGTTTTCAGGCCACACGGCCTCCCGCTACAGGACCCCAAATACAAACTACGGCCTTTCCTGGAATGAAACACTCAACGCCCCCTATCTGGCAGATTGGGCCACTTCCTCTACAAACCACCCGACCGGCATGGGCCACCTTTCATCTGGGAACCACCTGCGAATTTGGATTTTGGGCGATCAGCGGCACTCTCCACCAGCCCCAAACACAAACTACGGCCTTTCCCTGGAAAAAACTCACCCGCCTGCACTACTGGCGATCTGGCACGTCCCTCAAACCAGCCACCTTCAAGCCAGCCCGACTCTAGGTGCCCTTTTCTCTGGGAACCATCCTGCGTATCGTGGATTTTCAGGGCCAGCCGGCCACTCCCAGCAACGGCCCTGAACACAAACCACGGCCTTTCCCCTGGAAAAAAAAACCACCCCCTTCTGGTGGCAGATTGCAGGAGCCACTTCCTTCTATCAAACCAGCCTACTCGGCACTGGTGCCACCTTTCTCGGGAACTCCTGCGTATGTGGATTTTCAGAAGACTCCGGCCACTCCCAGCCACGGTCCAAACAAATCTACGGCCCTTTCCCTGGAAGTAAAAATGAATCGCCATCTTCCTGCTGGCACATCAGCAGCCACTTTAATAAAACTGCCCATCTTGGCATGGTGCCACCTTTCTCTGGGAACCATCCTGCGTACTGGTTTTCGGAGCTGCCGGCCCTCCCAGCCAAGGTCCCCAAACACAAACCACGGCCTTTCCTGAAACAAAACTCCGGTCCCCTTCTGGTGGAATGCGGAGCCACTCTCTATCAACAGCCAGCTCGCACGGTGCCACCTTTCATCTGGGAACCATCCTGGATTTGGTTTTCAGGAGCTAGCCGGCCACTCCGCCCAGGTCCCCAAACACAAATCTACGGCCCTTTTCCCTGGAAGTAAAACTGACCTGCCCTCTCTGGCTGGCAGATTGAGGAGCCACTTCCCTCTATCAAACCAGCCCGACTCGGCACTGGTGCCACGTTTCATCTGGGAAACATCCTGCGTATCGTGGATTTGCGGGGCCGCCGGCCACTCCCAGCCACAGACCCCAAACAGAAACCACGGCCTTTCGTGGAAAAAAAAACTGAGATGCCCCTCTTTTGGATGGTAGATGGCAGGAGCCACTTTGTACTACCAAACCAGCCGACTCGGCACTGGTGCCACCTTTCATCTGGAACCATCCCTATTGGATTCAGGAGCCAGCCGGCGATCCCACCTCAGGTCCCTAAACAAATACTACGGCCCTTTCTCGGAAGTAAAACTGACCTCCGTCATCTGGCTGGCAGATTGCAGGGCCACTTGGCTCTCTCAAAGCAGCCCAATTTGGCACGGTGCCACCTTTCATCTGGAACCTCCGCGTATCGGGTTTTCAGGAGCCAGAGCCTCCCACCCAGGCCCCGACACAACCACGCCCTTTTCGCTGGCAAACAAATCTCACCCCCCCGCTTCTGGTGGAGATTTAGGAGCCTCTTGCCTCTACAAACCAGCCCGACTCGCACGGCCACCTTGGGTCTGGGAACCGTCTCGTATTGTGGATTTTCAGGAGCCAGCCGGCCATCCAGCCACAGGTCCCCAAATACAAACTACGGCCCTTTTCGGACAAAACGACCTGCCTTTGGAGCAGATTGCAGGCCTTCCCATAACAGCCCGATCGGAGGGCCGCTTATCTGGGACGTCTGTGTATGTGGACTTAAGCAGCCGGCCACTCAGCCACGGCCCAAACAAAACCGGCCCTTTCCCAATAAAAGACCTCCCTTTGGTGAGTGAGAGCACTTGCCTCCAAACCACGACTTGGACGGTCATTTCACTGGAACCGCGACGTGGATTTCGGAGCCACGCCATCCGACAGCCCAAAAACCGGCACTTCTGGAACAAACTCACCCACCCCCTGGAGGCAATTGCAGAGCACTTCCTTCACAGCCGACTCGCTGTGCCACCTTTCATCTGGGAACCATCCTGCGTATCGTGGATTTTCAGGAGCCAGCCAGCCACTACCAGCCACAGGCCCCCGAACACAAACCACGGCCCTTTTCGCTGGGAAACAAATCTCACCCGCCCCGCTTCTGGCTGGCAGATTGCAGGAGCCACTTGCCGCTATCAAAACAGCCCGAGTCGGCCATGGTGCCACCTTGGGTCTGGGAACCGTCCTGTGTATCGTGGACTTTCAGGAGCCAGCCGGCCACTCCCAGCCACAGGCCCCAAACACAAACTACGGCCCTTTTCCCTGGAAGTAATACTGACCTGCCCATCATCTGGCTGGCAGATTGCAGGAGCCACTTCCCTCTATCAAACCAGCCCGACTCGGCACTGGTGCCACCTTGGGTCTGGGAACCGTCCTGCGTATCGTGGATTTTCAGGAGCCAGCCGGCCACTCCCAGCCACAGGCCCCCAAATACAAACTACGGCCCTTTTCCCTGGAAGTAAAACTGACCTGCCCATCTTCTGGCTGGCAGATTGCAGGAGCCACTTCCCTCTATCAAACCAGCCCGACTCGGCACTGGTGCCACCTTTCATCTGGGAACCATCCTGCGAATTGTGGATTTTCAGGGGCCAGCCGGCCACTCCCAGCCACAGGCCCCCAAACACAACTACGGCCCTTTTCCCTGGAAGTAAAACTGACCCGCCTCGCTTCTGGCTGGCAGATTGCAGGAGCCACTTCCCTCTATCAAACCAGCCACCTTCAAGCCAGACACGACACTGGTGCCACCTTTCATCTGGGAACCATCCTGCGTATCGTGGATTTTCAGGAGCCAGCCGGCCACTCCCAGCAACAGGCCCCTGAACACAAACCACGGCTCTTTTCCCTGGAAAACAAAACTCACCCGCCCCGCTTCTGGCTGGCAGATTGCAGGAGCCACTTCCTTCTATCAAACCAGCCTGACTCGGCACTGGTGCCACCTTTCATCTGGGAACCATCCTGCGTATCGTGGATTTTCAGAAGACTGCCGGCCACTCCCAGCCACAGGTCCCCAAACAAATACTACGGCCCTTTTCCCTGGAAGTAAAACTGATCTGTCCATCTTCTGGCTGGCACATTGCAGCAGCCACTTAGTAATATCAAACCTGCCCATCTTGGCACTGGTGCCACCTTTCATCTGGGAACCATCCTGCGTATCGTGGATTTTCAGGAGCTAGCCGGCCACTCCCAGCCACAGGTCCCCAAACACAAACCACGGCCCTTTTCCCTGGCAAACAAAACTCACCGTCCCGCTTCTGGCTGGCAGATTGCAGGAGCCACTCCCCTCTATCAAACCAGCCCAGCTCGGCACTGGTGCCACCTTTCATCTGGGAACCATCCTGCGTATCGTGGATTTTCAGGAGCCAGCCGGCCACTCCCAGCCACAGGCCCCCAAACACAAACCACGGCACTTTCCCCTGGAAAAAAAACTGAGATTCCCTTTCTTCTGGATGGTAGATGGCGGGAGCCACTTTGTACTATCAAACCAGTCCGACTTGGCACTTCTGCCGCCCTTCATCTGGGAACCATCCTGTGTAACGCGGATTTTCAGGAGCCAGCCGGCCACTCCCAACCACAGGTCCCCAAACACAAACTACGGCCCTTTTCCCTGGAAGCAAAACTGACCTGCCCATCATCTGCCTGGCAGATTGCACGAGCCACTTGCCTCTCTCAAACCAGCCCTACTTGGCACTGGTGCCACCTTTCATCTGGGAACCATCCTGCGTATCGTGGATTTTCAGGAGCCAGCCGGCCACTCCCAGCCACAGGACACCAAACAGAAAGCACGGGCCTATCCCATGGAAAAAAACTGAGATGCCCCTCTACTTGTTGATGGATGGAAGGAGCCACTTTGTACTATCAAACCAGCCCGACTTGGCACTTCTGTCGCATTTCATCTGGGAACCATCCTGCGTATCTTGGATTTTCAGGAGACTGCCGGCCACTCCCAGTAAAAGGCCCCCAAATAAAACTAAGGCCCTTTTCCCTGGCAAAGAAAACTCACCCCCCCGCTTCTGGCTGGCAGATTGCAGGAGCCACTTGCCTCTCACAATCCAGCCCGACTTGGCACTGGTGCCACCTTTCATCTGGGAAACATCCTGCGTATCGTGGATTTTCAGGAGCCAGCCCGCCACTCCCAGCCACAGGCCCCCAAACAAATCCACGGCCCTTTCCCCTGGAAAAAAAACTGAGATGCCCCTCTTCTGGTTGGTAGATGGCAGGAGCCACTTTGTACTATCAAACCAGTCCGACTTGGCACTTCTGCCGCCTTTCATCTGGGAACCATCCTGCGTATCGTGGATTTTCAGGAGCCAGCCGGCCACTCCCAGCCACAGGCCCCCGAACACAAACCACGGCACTTTTCCCTGGCAAACAAAACTCACCCACCCCGCTTCTGGCAGGCAGATTGCAGGAGCCACTTCCCTCTATCAAACCAGCCCGACTCGGCACTGGTGCCACCTTTCATCTGGGAACCATCCTGCGTATTGTGGATTTTCAGGAGCCAGCCGGCCACTCCCAGCCACAGGTCCCCAAACAAATACTACGGCCCTTTTCCCTGGAAGTAAAACTGACCTGCCCATCTTCTGGGTGGCAGATTGCACGAGCCACTTGCCTCTATCAAATCAGCCCGACTTGGCACTGGTGCCACCTTTCATCTGGGAACCATCCTGCGTATCGTGGATTTTCAGGAGCCAGCCGGCCACTCCCAGCCACAGGCCCCCAAACACAAACCACGGCACTTTCCCCGGGAAAAAAAACTGAGATGCCCCTCTTCTGGATGGTAGATGGCGGGAGCCACTTTGTACTCTCAAACCAGTCCGACTTGGCACGTCGGCCGCCTTTCATCTGGGAACCATCCTGCGTATCGTGGATTTTCAGGAGCCAGCTGGCCACCCCCAGCCACAGGCCCCGAACACAAACTATGGCTCTTTTCCCTGGAAAACAAAACTCAACTGTCATGGTTTGAGCCTGGCACAGAGCCAGTCCCCCCCATGAAAATGCCTCACCCTGGTGTCTGCTGTGAGATGTGACCAGGAATAAGCAAAACAGGCTCTAACTTAAACATAAAGACCACTTTATTACTTAAACTACAGGAAATAGGGAGAGACTATAAGGAAAAAGAAGAAAAAGAATTGAAAACCTTACAAAAAACCATTTTCCTCCTCCCCACCACCTGACTTTCCCAATCCAATACATTCTCTCAAAACAACTGCCCAGCCTTGGCCCCACACGTTAGTATACTCAAACTGCAGTTCATGAAGAGGAAAGGAGTCCTTCTTGTTCCATAGGCTTCTCCTGGAAACACACTGAAATCCCGGATGCTTCCTTGTCACTTCGGCACCGCCCGGGGGAAAAAAGTCCTTTTGCCGCTTGTGACATGTTCCTTCCATGCCCAGTGCTCTCACCACCGAGACATGACCAGAGCTGCTTTTAGGGTGGTCTTTCAAGGATGCCTTGTCTCACTCCAAAAAGGCACAGTCTCTGCTTTTGGGACAACTGTCCCCCCCATATTTTTCCAACCCCCTGGGGCCGGGGGTCCTCACAAATGAACCCTCCTGGTTTTGAGGCACTGCCTCCCCCTAAATGCAGTCTGTGTCACAGGAACAACTGAGTCCATGGCTACAAGAAAAAGTCCAGCCAAAAGGCCACCCCAAATCATCTCTCCCCATCCAATCATCTCCACAATCTCCGGGCCAAGTCATCTCATCTCTCATCTCCCTTCTTATTCAGCTTCGAGGAGGATTAGCATTTTTGTAAGGCCCCAATCATGCAAGAAAGGGTTAAAAGTTTTCAGTCTCTGTCTGTCGGTCCCAGGACGGCTCCCACGCACGCTGCCCACACGCTGCCGCTGCGGCCGGGCAGTCTTCCTCCCCCTTCTCGCTGGCTGCTCTCCTGGGGGGGGGGAGGGGGGGGGGGCTGGCTGCCCGATGTCTCTTTGGGCTCCCCAACCTTCCATCCTCGAAGCCCCCTCAACCCCCACCTCTGTCCAGGCCCCAGGCCTTACCGCATGGCTGGCCCCTCCCCCGCCCAGCAGCAGCGGGCCGGGCGGGGAGAGAGATCTGAACTCCTCGCCCGACGATGTCCAAAAGAGGAAGTGCCAGGGCAGTGCCCTGCTTTTAACCCCTGTGTATTCTCGGAGGTGTGTCCAAACCCCACTGGCTACACCAGGTGTCAGTATGAAACCCAAAACCTTCATTGGTTTGACCACAGCTTCCCAGAATTCCCACTCCTTCCTGGTCAAACCATGACATCAACCACCCAGCTTCTGGCTGGCAGATTGCAGGAGCCACTTGCCTCTATCAAACCAGCCCGACTTGGCACTGGTGCCACCTTTCATCTGGGAACCATCCTGCGTATCGTGGATTTTCAGGAGCCAGCCGGCCACTCCCAGCCACTGGCCCCAAACACAAACTACGGCCCTTTTCCCTGGAAGTAAAACTGACCTGCCCATCATCTGCCTGGCAGATTGCACGAGCCACTTGCCTCTATCAAACCAGCCCGACTTGGCACTGGTGCCACCTTTCATCTGGGAACCATCCTGCGTATCGTGGATTTTCAGGAGCCAGCCGGCCACTCCCAGCCACAGGTCCCCAAATATAAACTACGGCCCTTTTCCTGGAAGTAAAACTGACCTGCCCATCTTCTGGCTGGCAGATTGCAGGAGCCACTTGCCTCTATCAAACCAGCCCGACTCGGCACTGGTGCCACCTTTCATCTGGGAACCATCCTGCGTATCGTGGATTTTCAGGAGCCAGCCGGCCACTCCCAGCCACAGGACCCCAAACAGAAACCGCGGGCCTTTCCCATGGAAAAAAAACTGAGATGCCCCTCTTCTGGATGGTAGATGGAAGGAGCCACTTTGTACTACCAAACCAGTCCGACTTGGCACTTCTGCCGCCTTTCATCTGGGAACCATCCTGCGTATCGTGGATTTTCAGGAGCCAGCCGGCCACTCCCAGCAAAAGGCCCCCAAATACAAACTACGGCCCTTTTCCCTGGCCAAAAAAACTCAACCGCCCCGCTTCTGGCTGGCAGATTGCAGGAGCCACTTGCCTCTCTCAATCCAGCCCGACTCGGCACTGGTGCCACCTTGGGTCTGGGAACCATCCTGAGTATCGTGGATTTTCAGGAGCCAGCCGGCCACTCCCAGCCACAGGTCCCCAAATACAAACTACGGCCCTTTTCCCTGGAAGTAAAACTGACCTGCCCATCTTCTGGCTGGCAGATTGCAGGAGCCACTTCCCTCTATCAAACCAGCCCGACTCGGCACTGGTGCCACCTTTCATCTGGGAACCATCCTGCGTATTGTGGATTTTCAGGGGCCAGCCGGCCACTCCCACCCACAGGCCCCCAAACACAAACTACGGTCCTTTTCCCTGGAAGTAAAACTCACCCGCCTCGCTTCTGGCTGGCAGATTGCAGGAGCCACTTCCCTCTATCAAACCAGCCACCTTCAAGCCAGACACGACACTGGTGCCACCTTTCATCTGGGAACCATCCTGCGTATCGTGGATTTTCAGGAGCCAGCCAGACGCCCAGCCACAAGCCCCCAAACAAAAACCACGGCCCTTTCCCCTGGAAAAAAAATGAGATGCCCCTCTTCTGGATGGTAGATGGCAGGAGCCACTTTGTACTATCAAACCAGTCCGACTTGGCACTTCTGCCGCCTTTCATCTGGGAACCATCCTGTGTGACGTGGATTTTCAGGAGCCAGCCGGCCACTCCCAGCCACAGGCCCCCAAACACAAACTACGGCCCATTTCCCTGCAAGTAAAACTGACCTGCCCATCTTCTGGCTGGAAGATTGGAGGAGCCACTTGCCTCTATCAAACCAGCCCGACTTGGCACTGGTGCCACCTTTCATCTGGGAACCATCCTGCGTATCGTGGATTTTCAGGAGCCAGCCGGCCGCTCCCAGCCACAGGTCCCCAAACAAATACTACGGCCCTTTTCCCTGGAAGTAAAATTGACCTGCCCATCATCTGGGTGGCAGATTGCACGAGCCACTTGCCTCTATCAAATTAGGCCGACTTGGCACTGGTGCCACCTTTCATCTGGGAAACATCCTGCGCATCGTGGATTTTCAGGAGCCAGCCGGCCACTCCCAGCCACAGGCCCCCGAACACAAACCACGGCCCTTTTCGCTGGCAAACAAAACTCACCAGCCCCGCTTCTGGCTGGAAGATTGCAGGAGCCACTTGCCTCTATGAAAACAGCCCGACTCGGCACTGGTGCCACCTTGGGTCTGGGAACCGTCCTGCGTATCGTAGATTTTCAGGAGCCAGCCGGCCACTCCCAGCCACAGGCCCCCAAACACAAACTACGGCCCTTTTCCCTGGAAAAAAAACTCAGATGCCCCTCTTCCGGATGGTAGATGCCAGGAGCCATTTTGTTCTATCAAACCAGTCAGACTTGGCAATCCTGCCGCCTTTCATCTGGGAACCATCCTGCGTATCGTGGATTTTCAGGAGCCAGCCGGCCACTCCCAGCCACAGGTCCCCAAACAAAAACCACGGCCCTTTTCCCTGCCAAACAAAACTCACCTGTCCCGCTTCTGGCTGGCAGATTGCAGGAGCCACTTCCCTCTATCAAACCAGCCCGACTCGCCACTGGTGCCACCTTTCATCTGGGAACCATCCTGCGTATCGTGGATTTTCCGGAGCCAGCCGGCCACTCCCAGCCACAGGCCCCCGAACACAAACCACGGCCCTTTTCCCTGGCAAACAAAACTCACCTGTCCCGCTTCTGGCTGGCAGATTGCAGGAGCCACTTCCCTCTATCAAACCAGCCCGGCTCGGCACTGGTGCCACCTTTCATCTGGGAACCATCCTGCGTATCGTGGATTTTCAGGAGCCAGCCGGCCCCTCCCAGCCACAGGCCCCCAAACACAAACCACGGCACTTTCCCTGGAAAAAGAACTGAGATGCCCCTCTTCTGGATGGTAGATGGCAGGAGCAACTTTGTACGATCAAACCAGTCCGACTTGGCCGGTCTGCCGACTTTCATCTGGGAACCATCCTGCGTATCGTGGATTTTCAGGAGCCAGCCGGCCACTCCCAGCCACAGGCCCCGAACACAAACTACGGCTCTTTTCCCTGGAAAACAAAACTCAACCACCCCGCTTCTGGCTGGCAGATTGCAGGAGCCACTTGCCTCTATCAAACCAGCCCTACTTGGCACTGGTGCCACCTTTCATCTGGGAACCATCCTGCGTATCGTGGATTTTCAGGAGCTAGCCGGCCACTCCCAGCCACAGGTCCCCAAACAAATACTACGGCCCTTTTCCCTGGAAGTAAAACTGACCTGCCCATCTTCTGGCTGGCAGATTGCAGGAGCCACTTGGCTCTCTCAAAGCAGCCCAATTTGGCACTGGTGCCACCTTTCATCTGGGAACCATTCTGCGTATCGTGGATTTTCAGGAGCCAGCCGGCCACTCCCAGCCACAGGCCCCCGAACACAAACCACGGCCCTTTTCGCTGGCAAACAAAACTCACCCGCCCCGCTTCTGGCTGGCAGATTGCAGGAGCCACTTGCCTCTATCAAAACAGCCCGAGTCGGCCTTGGTGCCACCTTGGATCTGGGAACTGTCCTGCGTATCGTGGATTTTCAGGAGCCAGCCGGCCCCTCCCAGCCACAGGGCCCCAAACAGAAACCTCGGGCCTTTCCCATGGAAAAAAAACTGAGATGCCCCTCTTCTGGATGGTAGATGGAAGGAGCCACTTTGTACTACCAAACCAGTCCGACTTGGCACTGGTGCCACCTTTCATCTGGGAACCATCCTGCGTATCGTGGATTTTCAGGAGCCAGCCGGCCACTCCCAGCAAAAGGCCCCCAAATAAAACTACGGCCCTTTTCCCTGGCAAACAAAACTCAACCGCCCCGCTTCTGGCTGGCAGATTGCTGGAGCCACTTGCCTCTCTCAATCCAGCCCGACTTGGCACTGGTGCCACCTTGGGTCTGGGAACCGTCCTGCGTATCGTAGATTTTCAGGAGCCAGCCGGCCACTCCCAGCCACAGGCCCCCAAACAAATACTACGGCCCTTTTCCCTGGAAGTAAAACTGACCTGCCCTACTTCTGGCTGGCAGATTGCAGGAGCCACTTCCCTCTATCAAACCAGCCACCTTCAAGCCAGACACGAAACTGGTGCCACCTTTCATCTGGGAACCATCCTGCGTATCGTGGATTTTCAGGAGCCAGCCGGCCACTCCCAGCCACAGGCCCCCAAACACAAACCACGGCACTTTCCCCTGGAAAAAAAACTGAGATGCCCCTCTTCTGGATGGTAGATGGCGGGAGCCACTTTGTACTATCAAACCAGTCCGACTTGGCACTTCTGCCGCCTTTCATCTGGGAACCATCCTGTGTAACGTGGATTTTCAGGAGCCAGCCGGCCACTCCCAGCCACAGGTCCCCAGACACAAACCACGGCCCTTTTCCCTGGAAGTAAAACTGACCTGCCCGTCATCTGGCTGGCATATTGCAGGAGCCACTTGCCACTATCAATCCAGACCGACTCGGTACTGGTGCCACCTTTCATCTGGGAACCATCCTGCGTATCGTGGATTTTCAGGAGCCAGCCGGCCACTCCCAGCCACAGGCCCCCGAACACAAACCACGGCCCTTTTCCCTGGCAAACAAAACTCACCTGTCCCACTTCTGGCTGGCAGATTGCAGGAGCCACTTCCCTCTATCAAACCAGCCCGGCTCGGCACTGGTGCCACATTTCATCTGGGAACCATCCTGCGTATCGTGGATTTTCAGGAGCCAGCCGGCCACTCCCAGCCACAGGGTCCCAAACATAAACCATGGCACTTTCCCCTGGAAAAAGAACTGAGATGCCCCTCATCTGGATGGTAGATGGCGGGAGCCACTTTGTACTATCAAACCAGTCCGTCTTGGCCGGTCTGCCGACGTTCATCTGGGAACCATCCCGCGTATCGTGGATTTTCAGGAGCCAGCCGGCCACTCCCAGCCACAGGCCCCGAACACAAACTACGGCTCTTTTCCCTGGAAAACAAAACTCAACCACCCCGCTTCTGGCTGGCAGATTGCAGGAGCCACTTGCCTCTATCAAATCAGCCCGACTTGGCACTGGCGCCACCTTTCATCTGGGAACTGTCCTGCGTATCGTGGATTTTCAGGAGCCAGCCGGCCACTCCCAGCCACAGGCCACCGAACACAAACCACGGCCCTTTTCGCTGGCAAACAAAATTCACCCGCCCCGCTTCTGGCTGGCAGATTGCAGGAGCCACTTGCCTCTATGAAAACAGCCCGACTCGGCACTGGTGCCACCTTGGGTCTGGGAACCGTCCTGCGTATCGCAGATTTTCTGGAGCCAGCCGGACACTCCCAGCCACAGGCCCCCAAACACAAACCATGGGCCTTTCCCCTGGAAAAAAAACTGAGATGCCCCTCTTCTGGATGGTAGATTGCAGGAGCCACTTTGTACTACCAAACCAGTAGGACTTGGCACTTCTGCCGCCTGTCATCTGGGAACCATCCTGCGTATCGTGGATTTTCAGGAGCCAGCCGGACACTCCCAGCCACAGGCCCCCAAACACAAACTACGGCAATTTTCCCTGGAAGTAAAACTGACCTGCCATCATCTGGCTGGCAGGTTGCACGAGCCACTTGGTATTATCAAACCAGCTCGACTTGGCACTGGTGCCACCTTTCATCTGGGAACCATCCTGCGTATCGTGGATTTTCAGGAGCTGTTGTGGTGTGTTGTAATGTCCGGTTTTAAACGTCTGGGGCCCTTCCCATGTGTACCTATCCCTTCTCCCTTCCCCCTCACCCCTTGCTGAGTGTGCCCTGTCAATCGGGCTAACATACCAGCAAGGTGTCGTGTGATTCGTCGATTTCAAAGGATGCTCCTCAGGCCTGGGGGTCATTGGCCTGTCTAAGTGTCATCCTCCCTTGAGACCCTGCCCCTCTCACCTGGTTGGTAACTCACCTGTCCCCTCCCCTTCCCCTATCCTGAGCTTAAAATGTGAATGAGACCATGCGGCCGCATTCTGTTACCAGCAGTGGCCCAGTGCAGACGTATCTGTACTCATGGAATAAACATCTGGCTACCTTCTAGCAGAATCCGCTCCCTTCTTTTCTTCACCATCGCCAGAAGCTCTCCCCTGAGGAGAACGGAGTCCTGTCTTGTGCCCAGCTGCATTCTGCCGCCAGCCAAGGTATCTTTGAGGTGAAACACCGCAGAGCTGCCTCTGGCCAAGCAGCGAAGGTCAGAACTGGCCTAGGCACCATCTAACTGGTTATATTGGGATACATATTCCAATATATTGGCGTCCCTGTGGGTGGGCTCGACTCTGCAGCCCGAAAAAGGACTCGCAGTTCCTCAGAGAAGCTTCTGCCAGCCGTGCATCCAGCTGAAAGGAGCCTGGCTTCAAGACTCCCAGCTAGAGACTTTGGGAATACTCCCAGAAAAAGTTTCGTGGACTGTTCGGCGCCTTTGGAAAGCCCTGCTTCATTGTGGTGAACAGATTTTCCAGAGGGAGAAAAGGGCAGCCTCTCTTGCACCCAGAGAGAGGTCCTTTTCCGGTGGAGACCTGCCTGCCTGTACCCAGCCTACAGCTTCCATTTCACGTGAGTATCTCTGCTTTCGGTAGAGCAGAAGCTCAAAAACAGACTCTGCCGCGAGTTCTGTTCCTTTTTTGCCTTTGCATTTTGGCTGCGCAGCCCCACAGACGAGAATTCATAGCGTTCTAGTTTAGCTTTCCTGCTGCGTGTTTCACTGTTTTTTAGAATTCGCGCCGGAGCGGGATCGCTCTCTGCCCTTCCCCCCCCGGCTCAGCAGCGTGTTCAGACACGTGTTAGGAGATTTCTTTCTCTTTCTCTTTGCGGAGGAGGGGGGGGGCTCTCTTTCCACGTGGCCGGGGGACCTGCGGGGGTCGGGAGTGCTCTGCACACGCGGCGGCGGGGGGGGGGGGCGTCCCGGTTTCGGCTGCCACGTGGCGTGGCTGCTGCCTCTGCTCCGCGGGGGTGCTGCATTCCACCGCGGGGGAGGCTTTGTTTCTGCCTCGGTTCGGCAGAGCGTGCCCTGCTGCTGCTGCCCGGGAATTTTAAAAGCAGTATATACAGCTGCATTGTGAAGCTTTTGTCTGCTCGTTATCGCTTTCTATCTGTGGTTTTTTTTAGAAATTGGTAGCTGATTTTAGCTTTGTTTTTGGTCAGGCGGGATTAAGTACTTTGCTTTTTAACATGGGTTCCAAACTTAGCATTGTACAAAGGGGAGTGTATTATCATATTGTTAGCATTTTAATCAAGAGTAATGTGAAATTCTCTAAAGGAAAATTGAAACAGTTTATAAGATGGCTTTTTCTGCAGTTCCCAAACATTTCCCCTGAAGAAATCCACAATATTCAATTCTGGGATAAAGTTGGGAATGAATTGATAACCTTAGGACAATCTGGCAAATTACCCTCAGCTAAATTTGTGTTCTGGAGTTTGCAAATTCGAACAGCATTGCTCAAACAAAAGGAAATGGAGAAAAAGCCAAATGTAAAGCCATGTGCCTCTGCTCTCCCTGTTCCTCCCTCTCCCTCTAAAACCCCTGTTAGCTTTTCAGAGAGCAGTGATGTCCAAAATGGCCCCCAGTCCATAGGGGGTCCGCAAAATGGTGGGTGCCACGTGGCATCTTCCCAAACCTGGTCTTCTTCTTCCCAAAATCCTCTTAAGCATCCCAAAATTCCTGCCCCATCCCCCTCTCCTCCTGTTCCTCGTGACACCTTCCCCCCTCCCCCCGCCTTTCCTGCAGTAGCCTCAGCTCCGCCCCTCTACTCCTGCCAGGGGGCGGCTGCTGACGTGATGTCACCAGGTGACCCCGCCCTCTGTTCCCACGGTATCCCCGCCCTCTGCCAGCCCCTTGACCCCGCCCCCTGTTCCCACGGTATCCCCCCCCCCTGCCCGCCCCCTGACCCCGCCCCTTGTTCCCACGGTTGCCCCGCCCCTTGCCGGCTCCCTTCCCCGCCCCCTCCCCGGGTTCCCACGGTGGGGACACACCCACTGCCTGTCCCCAAACCTGTAGCTGTGATCCCAATGCTTCTGATTCAAGGGATACAAAGCAGGGGACAGCAGACCCAATGCATGGTGCCATGTTGTCACTGGCCCCTGTTACGTTTCAGCCTGCAGCTCAAGCTGGAGCAGCCCCAACTGCTAATTGGAGTTCTTTTGGACGACAATTGATTAAAGAGATCTGTAAATCTCATAAAGAATATGGTCAACACAGTCCATATTTCCGTGGCCTTTTAAATTCTGAATTAAGTAGGACTATTGTGGTTCCACATGATTTAAAACAATTGTTTTCATGTCTCATGACATCCACGGAATTCAAATTATGGGAATCAGCATTGAAACAACTGCTAAAAGATGCTCTCCCAAGCTTACAGGCTGATCCAAACACAGCAAAAGACAACAATGGTAACCTTATTACTATTGACCACCTCTGTGGTGAGGGTCAATGGTCTTCTCCCTCAGTCCAAGCTGCTGCAATTCCTGCAGAAACACTTGAGAAAGTAAAGGAAGCAGCTGAAAAGGCATTCTTTTCCCTCCAACCTGAGGGGCCTTTTGAGCCCTATAGTAAAATCAAACAACTACCATCAGAACCTTTTGTGAAATTTGTAGAAAGGCTAACTAGAGCCATTGAAATACAGTTAAAAAAGAAAATGCAAGGGAAGCAATTTTAGAAGAAATAGCGTTCACAAATGCAAATGAACAGTGTCGAGCAGCAATCCTGAGCCTTCCTATGGAACCTCCCCCTACACTAAAAGATATGCTTCTAGTCTGTAACAGGAAAGTGCCTCTGATGAGTGTTGCTGAAGACACCAGACCAAGGCTGCTACCAAGACCACCTCAGCGTGTTGCTGTTGCCAGCCCTGCACCTTCTCCTTCAGCACAGCAGCACCCTGGGCAGCAGCGGAGACGGCAATGGTTGAGCCCACTAAACCATGCCTGCTTTGTAATAAGCTAGGGCACTGGAGTAACCAGTGCCCCTGAAAAGGGAATTTGATGAATTTAAAAATAGCAGGGGAGGAGAACTGCAAGCCCTCCCTGGGGGTCAACAACAAAAAAACGAAGAATAAAGCGCCAGCCTGCCAGGTGTGCAGACATAAAAGGAGCAGGCCAAGAGAATAAGGGTAGCAAAACAAATCAAGCGCACGATAATATTAACATTTGTGTAAGTGAAGCAGGTGCTTCAAAGACTAAGTCCGCTAGTCCACTGTTAAATGTGAAACAAAATAACCTTTGTTATGATTTAAGTGATTCTGTATTAACCGCATCTTCTGTCAATGAGCCTTACAGGTTGCAGCTGACAGAGTCACTCCACCTGAAGGACACTGACTGGCATTTGTCTCTGTAAATCCTGAACAGAAAGGTACTTGGAACCAAATTCGTTGTAAGTACATCATCACTGGGGACAAAAACACACCACAAGAGATCGAAATTGCTCCGGGACTGGACAACATCAGATCCCAAGCAATTTGTTCTCAGCCTGCACTGTTTCCACCCACCCCTGTTTCTTCCAAGGGACAAATTGTTGCTCAAGCTATCCCTGTGCCATCTTTACCTGAAAATGTCGATAAACAAGGGCCCACAGTCGCCCGGGTCCAAGTTATTGGGACAGATAAACCCAAATTGTGGTGCAATGTCAGTGGGGGTGGGGAGTCTAAACGCATTGAGATGCTTGTAGACACAGGTGCAGACTGCACAGTGATTCCAGTACAAGACTGGCCAGCACACTGGCCTTTACAAAATGTTGCTGGTCACCTTCGAGGTGTAGGAGGTCTGCAATTGGCAAGGCAATCCAAAAGCATTATTCAATTCGAGGGTCCAAACGGACAATTGGCAAATATCCGTCCATTTGTGTTAGATTATTCAGAACCTTTGTTAGGGAGAGATTTAATGGCCCAGTGGGGTGTCACAATTAATATTCCAGACTCTCCACAGCATTTTTGTGCAGCAGTCATTAAACAACAGCGCCCCACCCAAAAACTTAAGTGGAAAACAGACGAACCAGTTGATGTGAAACAGTGGCCACTCAGTAAACAAAAAATAAAGTGCTTGAGGAACTAGTACAAGAGCAACTAAGAAAGGGCCACATTGTAGAGACCATGTCCCCATGGAACTCTCCAGTGTTTGTCATCCAAAAAGCTGACAAAAAGAGGTGGCGACTTCTCTGTGACCTCCGACAAATTAATAATGTAATTGAAGATATGGGTTCTCCCAACCTGGTATGCCATCCCCAACAATGCTTCCTCAAGATTGGAAATTAGCTGTTATTGATATTAAAGATTGTTTTTTTCAAATCCCATTGCACCCTGACGATGCACCGCGTTTGGCATTCTCAGTCCCTTCTATCAATTCAGAAGCTCCTATGAAAAGGTACCATTGGACTGTTCTTCCTCAGGGCCTAAAGTATCTCCAGCTATCTGCCAGTGGTATGTCTCTTCCCTGCTTTCCCCAGTTGCGTGCAGCCGCAGAGAAGGCCATCATCTACCATTATATGGATGATATCCTTGTGTGTGCCCCCAATGATGATTTACTAACACATGCGCTTGACCTAACGATCGATGCATTGATTGTTGCAGGGTTCGAGCTCCAGGAACAGAAAATTCAAAAGATGCCACCTTGGAAGTATTTGGGCTTAGAAATTGGAAATAGGACCATTGTTCCTCAAAAACTAGAAATCAATCCAAGGATCAAGACCCTTGCGGATGTCCACAAGTTGTGTGGGTCTTTGAATTGGGTAAGACCATGGCTTGGTCTGACTAATGAAGACCTTGCCCCTCTTTTCAATTTACTGAAAGGGGAGAGGACCCAGGGCTCCTAGGTCTATTACCCCAGAGGCACGGAAAGCTCTAGAAAAGGTTCAGATTGCAATGTCCACAAGACAGGCCCACCGATGCCGGCCTGATCTGCCATTCAAATTTATCATCCTAGGTAAGTTGCCACACCTCCATGGAATTATTTTCCAGTGGGAGGAAAAACAAACACCTAAGGCAAAGGACACACCAAAAAAGGACCGGGACCAGAGGGACTCTCTCTTGATCATAGAATGGGTTTTCCTCAGTCACAAAAGGTCCAAGAGGCTGACAAAGCCTCAGGAGCTGATAGCAGAACTGATCCGGAAAGCAAGGACCCGGATCAGGGAGTTAGCAGGATGTGATTTTAAGTGCATTCACATTCCAGTTGAGTTAAAATCAGGTCAAAATACTATGAAAATACTGGAACAATTGTTTCAAGAAAATGAAGTGTTGCAGTTTGCTCTGGATTCCTACTCAGGACAATTTTCAGTAGCACGGCCCGCTTGCAAATTGTTTGAACAAGATGTTCAATTTACTTTAAAATTAAGAACTGCTCTAAGTAGGAGACCTTTAAAAAGGGCTCTACTGTCTTTACAGATGCGTCCGGGAGGCCCCACAAGTCTGTTATGACTTGGAAAGATCCTCAAACCCAGCAGTGGGAGACGGACATTGCTGAGGTGGAAGGTTCACCTAAAGTTGCTGAATTGGCTGCAGTTGTTAGGGCTTTTGAAAGGTTCTCAGAACCATTTAATCTGATTACAGACTCTGCATACGTGGCAGGAGTAGTATCCAGAGCAGATCAAGCAATACTGCAAGATGTATCTAACATTGCACTTTTTGAATTGCTCTCCAAACTGGTAAAGTTAGTCACTCACCGAGAGCAACCCTTTTATGTGATGCATGTCAGGTCACACACTGACTTGCCAGGGTTTATCGCTGAAGGCAACAGAAGGGCAGATGCTCTTGCTGCGCCTGCAGTGATGGCCACTCTCCCAAATGTTTTTGAACAGGCAAAAATCAGCCACCAGCTTTTCCACCAAAATGCACCTGGCCTGGTTCGCCAGTTTAACATCACTCGAGAACAGGCCAAAGCGATTGTGGCCACGTGCCCAAATTGCCAACAACATGCACTCCCTACAGTGAGTACGGGAGCAAACCCAAGGGGACTGAACAGTTGTGAACTGTGGCAAACAGATGTAACACACATACAGGCTTTTGGACGGCAGAAATATGTTCATGTTAGGTAGATACCTTTTCTGGAGCGGTCTATGCTTCTGCCCACACAGGAGAATCATCTATTGATGCTATTAAACACCTCTTACAGGCTTTTTCTTTCATGGGCATCCCCAAGGAGCTGAAAACTGATAATGGGCCTGCTTATAAATCCAAGGAATTCGGAGCTTCCTGCAGCAATGGGGAGTAGAGCACAAAACTGGCATCCCCTACTCCCCTACAGGTCAAGCCATTGTAGAAAGAACTCACCGTGATATTAAAAGGGTCCTGGACCAGCAACAACAGGTTCTGAAGGTAGAACCTCCCCACATCCGGTTATCCAGGGCACTATTCACAATCAATTTTCTGAATTGTTCTTTTGACAGCCTGAACCCCCCATCCTACGCCACTTTGGGGGAGCAGTCACAGGTTGATGAAAGAAAAACCTCCGTTTTAGTAAAGGACCCTGAGACTTGGAAAATGGTGGGACCTTACAAATTGGTTACTTGGGGACGTGGATACGCCTGTGTGTCCACCCCCTCTGGTTTAAGGTGGGTTCCTTCCAAATGGGTAAAGCCCTATGTTCCCAAAGTCTCAGAGAAATCTGCAGAAGCACCCCAGGTTGCTCACGCTGCCTGGAGAAGAAACGCCGACGCGTTCTCTAGAAGAAATTCCATTTAAGCCTCCTATCTGGAATAGTTTGTAATATATGTTTGTCTTAAGTTTCCTTTTACCGATTTAGATCCTGCTGTTCGTGTGCAGTCTCGAGACGCCATGAGACCGAGCCTGCTTCTCGTCCTACTTGCGATCATTTCTCCAGCGATCTCCTGGTTAGTCCCTCAGCCCAAAGCAAATGTATGGACCACTCTGGCCAGAGCCCTTGGACAAGATCACATTTGCCTCTCCACCGCGACAGCCTCGGACCCCCTGTCAACTTGCCTGGTGGGAGTTCCTTTTAAATCCTCAGAATTCCCGAATGAAATGTGGAGTGCTTTAAATGAAGTTAACTTATTCGCACCTTCCCCTGGCCGTTACCCTGCTGACAATCCTTTGCTGTTTTGGCAGGAGTGGGCGAGAAAGTTACCAGTGTCAAAAAGGGAGCCACAAGAGTTCCATCTCTTAGGCTCCATGAATGCAACCTTTTGCATTCACTTTAAATTCAATTCCCGCTTACCATATCATGAAGCTAAACCAAACACCTATCCTAACCCTAGCAACCCACTCTACACAGACAAGAACTGGTGTGAAAATTCAGTCCTAGTTATGCACTCATCTGGTGGTGATTACAAGCCTCGTGAACTCCCAAAAGGTGTGTTTTTAATATGTGGAGACAGAGCATGGGCAGGTCTCCCTCCTCGTCTGCTCGGAGGTCCGTGTACATTTGGCAAGCTGAGCCTGTTAACACCAAATCGAACAAATCTAATACACTGGCAAACTAAAAACAACACACATACATTGGCTATCAAAAAAAGAGACCTAAGGCAATTAGACCCTGACTGTAATTCAGAAATTGTTCACTGGTCCAGACTAAAGGCCACTGCAATTACAGTCTTTCTGCCGTGGATCTCGGCAGCAAAAACTATGGGAGAATTAGGCCGATTGGAATGTTGGGTTGCAAAACAGGCAAACCTCACTTCTACTGCCCTGAGTGACCTCTTATCAGATGAGGAAATTACCAGGCAAGCCACCATTCAAAATAGGGCAGCCATAGACTATCTGCTCCTTCTGCACAACCATCGCTGTGAAGAATTTGAAGGACTCTGCTGTCTCGACTTGTCATCAAAGGCAGAGAATGTCCATGCCACAATTGACAAGATGAAAACTATGGTGAACGACATCAAGAGAGAAACTGACGACTGGCTGAGTGGACTTTTCAATGGCTGGGGACTCTCAGGCTGGTTGGGATCTATTCTGAAAACTGTAATTTTAGTGCTGTTTATTTTAGTTGTAGTTATTGTAGTTTTTAGCATTGTTTTTGGAGTAATCAGACGCATGGTTCTCAAGTTAATCTCAAGCTCATCTCCCCCTCCTGAGGTCTACCATTTAGAAGCCCTCAGTGCTCCAGTGGATGACCTGGAAGCCTCAGTGGAAAACACTGACCCTCCTGTAGAAGAAGAACCGATTTACCAACCATGGTTTGGCAATCATTCTGCACCATAAACACAGTCCTCTTCTTTTTAAACAAAACTAGGGGGAGATGTTGTGGTGTGTTGTAATGTCCGGTTTTAAACGTCTGGGGCCCTTCCCATGTGTACCTATCCCTTCTCCCTTCCCCCTCACCCCTTGCTGAGTGTGCCCTGTCAATCAGGCTAACATACCAGCAAGGTGTCGTGTGATTCGTCGATTTCAAAGGATGCTCCTCAGGCCTGGGGGTCATTGGCCTGTTTAAGTGTCATCCTCCCTTGAGACCCTGCCCCCTTCACCTGGTTGGTAACTCACCTGTCCCCTCCCCTTCCCCTGTCCTGAGCTTAAAATGTGAATCAGACCATGCGGCCTCATTCTGTTACCAGCAGTGGCCCAGTGCAGACGTATCTGTACTCATGGAATAAACATCTGGCTACCTTCTAGCAGAATCCGCTCCCTTCTTTTCTTCACCATCGCCAGAAGCTCTCCCTGAGGAGAACGGAGTCCTGTCTTGTGCCCAGCTGCATTCTGCCGCCAGCCAAGGTACCTCTGAGGTGAAACACCGCAGAGCTGCCTCTGGCCAAGCAGCGAAGGTCAGAACTGGCCTAGGCACCATCTAACTGGTTATATTGGGATACATATTCCAATAAGGAGCCAGCCGGCCACTCCCAGCCACAGGTCCCAGACACAAACCACGGCCCTTTTCCCTGGAAGTAAAACTGACCTGCCCGTCATCTGGCTGGCATATTGCAGGAGCCACTTGCCACTATCAATCCAGACCGCCTCGGCACTGGTGCCACCTTTCATCTGGGAACCATCCTGCGTATCGTGGATTTTCAGGAGCCAGCCGGCCACTCCCAGCCACAGGCCCCCGAACACAAACCACGGCCCTTTTCCCTGGCAAACAAAACTCACCTGTCCCTCTTCTGGCTGGCAGATTGCAGGAGCCACTTCCCTCTATCAAACCAGCCCGGCTCGGCACTGGTGCCACATTTCATCTGGGAACCATCCTGCGTATCGTGGATTTTCAGGAGCCAGCCGGCCACTCCCAGCCACAGGGCCCCAAACAAAAATAACGGCACTTTCCCCTGAAAAAGAAACTGAGATGCCCCTCTTCTGGTTGGTAGATGGCAGGAGCCACTTTGTACTATCAAGCCAGTCGGACTTGGCACTTCTGCCGCCTTTCATCTGGGAACCATCCTGCGTATCGTGGATTTTCAGGAGCCAGCCGGCCACTCCCAACCACAGGCCCCTAACACAAACTACGGCCCTTTTCCCTGGAAGTAAAACTGACCTGCCCATCATCTGGCTTGCAGATTGCAGGAGCCACTTGCATCTATCAAACCAGCCCGACTTGGCACTGGTGCCACCTTTCATCTGGGAACCATCTTGCGTATCGTGGATTTTCAGGAGCCAGCCGGCCACTCCCAGCCACAGGCCCCCGAACACCAACCACGGCCCATTTCCCTGGCAAAGAAAACTCACCCGCCCCGCTTCTGGCTGGCAGATTGCAGGAGCCACTTCCCTCTATCAATCCAGCCCCACCCGACACTGGTGCCACCTTTCATCTGGGAACCATCCTGCGTATCGTGGATTTTCAGGAGCCAGCCGGCCACTCCCAGCCACAGGTCCCCAAACACAAATAACGGCACTTTCCCCTGAAAAAAAAACTGAGATGCCCATCTTCTGGTTGGTAGATGGTAGGAGCCACTTTGTACTATCAAACCAGTCCGATTTGGCACTTCTGCCGCCTTTCATCTGGGAACCATCCTGCGTATCGTGGATTTTCAGGAGGGCCCGCCGGGCCCCCCCGCCACAGGCCCCCCAACACTAAAACCCCGGCCCTTTTCCCCGGAAGTTTAAAAATTTTTTTGCCCTTTATCTGGGTTGGGAGGGTTGCAGGAGCCACTTGCCTCTATCAAACCCGCCCGATTGGGACTGGTGCCACCTTTCTTTGGGAACCATCCCGCGTATGTGGATTTTCGGGGCCCGCCGGCCCCTCCCAGCCAAAGCCCCAAAAACAAACACGGCCCCTTTTCCCTGGAAAAAAAAACCCCCCCGCTTTTGGCTGGCAGATTGCCGGAGCCACTTCCTCTATCAAACCAGCCCACTGGCCTGGGGCCACCTTTTATCTGGGGAAACCCTCCTGCGGATCGTGGATTTTCCCGGGGCCAAAAACCCGGGCCCCTCCCAGCCACAGGCCCCGAACCCCAAAAAAAACGGCCCTTTTTCCCCGGAAAAAAACTAAAACCCCCCCCCTTCTGGCTGGGAGATTGCAGGGCCATTGCCTCTAACCCAAAACCCGCCCGACTTTGGGACTGGTGCCACCTTTCATTGGGAACCATCCTGGTATCGTGGATTTTTTAGGGGCCCCGCCGGCCAATCCCACCACAGGCCCCAAAACAAAATACGGCCCCTTTTTCCCCGGAAGTAAAAAATGACCTGCCCTCATCTGGCTTGGGAGATTGCAGGAGCCACTTGCCCCTATCAAACCAAACCCGACTGGCACTGGTGCCCCCTTTTATCCCGGGAACCCTCCCGCGTATGTGGATTTTCAGGAGCCAG
>NW_026992988.1:0-23063 GCF_028769735.1 Zonotrichia leucophrys gambelii
CATTGATATCCAGGTGTGGCTCCTCGGGGTTCTCAGGGCCCAGGAACGCCTGGGGGACATTGAGAGGACATTGAGGACATCATTGGGGACACTGGGGACATTAGAGACACTGGGGACATCAGGGGACATTGAGGGGACATTGAGGGGACATCATTGGGGTCACTGGGGACATTGGGGACACAGGGGACATGGAGGTGACACATTGTCATTGATATCCAGGTACGGCTCCTCGGGGTTCTCGGGGCCTAAAAATGCCTGAGGGGACATTGGGGACATTGAGGGGACACTGGGGACATTGGGGACTATAGGGACACAGAGAACACAGGTGACATTGAGGTGACACATTGTCATTGATCCCATCCAGGTACGGCTCCTCGGGGCCCAGGAACGCCTGGGGGGACATTGGGGACATCACTGGGGACATTCAGGTGATACTGGGGACATCACGGGGGACATTGAGGTGACCCAGGGGTCACAGCCAGGGCTCCTTGGGGCCCAGGAACACCTGAGGGATGGGTGGGGCCAGCCCCGTGCCCAGGTGTGTGCCCAGGTGTGTGCCCAGGTGTGTGCCCATCTGTGCACTGCTGTTCTGGGACAGCGCTTTGTGTGACTGTTCTGCCAGCCTGTACAGGTGTGTGCCAGCTTCCCAGGTGCCCAGGTGTGTGCCCAGCCCTGTGCCCAGGTGTGTGCCCACCTGTGCGCTGCTGTTTTGGGACAGCGTTGTGTGTGCCAGCTGTGCCAGCCTGCCCAGGTGCCCAGGTGTGTGCCCAGGTGTGTGCCCCCCAGGTACCCAGGTGTGTGCCCAGGTGTGCCCAGGTGAGTGCCCAGGTGTGTGCCCCCCTGATGCCCAGGTGTGTGCCCAGGTGTGTGCCCCAATGCCCAGGTGTGTGCCCCCCCGATGCCCAGGTGAGTGCCCAGGTATGTTCCCAGGTACCCAGGTGTGTGCCCAGGTGTGTGCCCCCTGATGCCCAGGTGTGTGCCCAGGTGTGCCCACCTGCGCGCTGCTGTTGCGGGACAGCGCTTTGTGTCACAGCTGTGCCAGCCTGCCCAGGTGCCCAGGTGTGTGCCCCCTGATGCCCAGGTGAGTGCCCAGGTGTGTGCCCAGGTGTGTGCCCCGATGCCCAGGTGTGTGCCAGCCCCGTTCCCAGGTGTGCCCAGGTATGCCAGCCTCACCTGCGCGCTGCTGTTCCGGGACAGCGCTTTGTGTCACAGCTATGCCCACCTGTCCAGGTGAGTGCCCAGGTGTGTGCCCCCTGATGCCCAGGTGTGCCCTGATGCCCAGGTGTGTGCCCAGGTGTGTGCCCAGGTGTGCCAGCCTTACCTGCGTGCTGCTGTTCCGTGACAGCTCTGCCCAGGTGTGCCCAGGTGAGTGCCCAGGTGTGTGCCCCGATGCCCAGGTGTGCCCACCTGCGTGCTGCTATTCCGGGACAGTGCTGTGTGTGCCAGCCCCATGCCCAGGTGTGTGCCCAGGTGTGTGCCCAGGTGAGTGCCCAGGTGTGCCAGCCTCACCTGCGCGCTGCTGTTGCGTGACAGCGCTTTGTAGATCTCGTCGATGTTGGTGGCCACGGCCTCGAAGCAGGAGTTGAAGCGGTCGAATCGCTCCTTCTTCATCTGCTCAAACGCCTGCTTGGCCTTCTTGGCGCGCTTGCGGGCGGCCTCGAACTCTGGGGACAGCGGGGACAGTTGGGGACACTGGGGACACTGGGGACAGCTGGGGACATTGGGGACATCACTGACACCCAGGGGACATCACTGACACCCAGGGACAGCCAGGGGACATTGGGGTCAGGGGACAGCAGGGACAGCCATGGGGACATTGGGGTGAGGACACCCCAGCTTGGCCTTCTTGGCGCGCTTGCGGGCGGCCTCGAACTCTGGGGACAGCGGGGACAATTGGGGACACTGGGGACAGTCAGGGGACACCATAGGGACATTGGGGACATCACTGACACCCAGGGACAGCCATGGGGACATTGGGGTGAGGACACCCCAGCTTGGCCTCCTTGGTGCGCTTGCGGGCGGCCTCAAACTCTGGGGGGACAGCAGGGGACAATTGAGGACACTGGGGACATTGGGGACATCACTGACACCCAGGGGACAGCAGGGACAGCAGGGACAGCCATGGGGACATTGGGGTCAGGACACCCCAGCTTGGCCTTCTTGGTGCGCTTGCGGGTGGCCTCGAACTCTGGGGACATCAGGGGACATTGGGGACACCCATGAGGACATCAAGGGACAGCTACAGGGACACTGGGGTCAAGACATGGGGACACCAAAGGGCCATCCCCAGGACAGCCCAGCTTGGCCTTCTTGGCGCACTTATGGGTGGTCTCGAACTCTGGGGGACATCGGGGACACTGGGGACATCACTGACACCCAGGGACAGCTGGGGACATTGGGGACAGCTAGGGACATTGGGGACATCACTGACACCCAGAGACAGCTGGGGACACTGGGGACAGCTGGGGACACTGGGGACATCACTGACACCCAGGGACAGTCAGGGGACATTGGGGTCAGGGGACAGCAGGGACAGCCATGGGGACATTGGGGTGAGGACACCCCAGCTTGGCCTCCGTGGCGCGCTTGCGGGCGGCCTCGAACTCTGGGGACAGTCAGGGGACATTGGGGACAGCAGGGGACAGTCAGGGGACACCATGGGGACATTGGGGTGAGAACATGGGGACACCAAGGGGACATCCCCAGGACAGCCCTGCTTGGCCTTCTTGGCGCACTTGTGGGTGGTCTCGAACTCTGGGGACAGCTGGGGACACTGGGGACAGCTGGGGACATTGGGGACATCACTGACACCCAGGGACAGTCAGGGGACATTGGGGACAGCTGGGGACATTGGGGACATCACTGACACCCAGGGACAGCCATGGGGACATTGGGGTGAGGACACCCCAGCTTGGCCTTCTTGGCGCGCTTGCGGGCGGCCTCGAACTCTGGGGACAGTCAGGGGACACCATGGGGACATTGGGGTGAGAACATGGGGACACCAAGGGGACATCCCCAGGACAGCCCTGCTTGGCCTTCTTGGTGCACTTGTGGGTGGTCTCGAACTCTGGGGGGACATTGGGGACATTCAGGGGACAGCAGGGACAGCCATGGGGACACTGGGGACATCACAGACATCCAGGGACAGCCAAGGGACAGCAGGGACAGCCATGGGGACATTGGGGTCAGGACACCCCAGCTTGGCCTCCTTGGAGCATTTACTGGAGGCCTCAAACTCTGGGGACAATTGGGGACAGCTGGGGACATCAGGGACAACCAGGGGACATCACAGACACCCAGGGGACACTCCATGTCCCCTCCACATCCCCCATGTCCCACCATCCAAGGTCTCCTGGAACTTGTCCCCCCCATGTCCCCATGGTGTCCCCACAGTGTCCCCCCCAGTGTCCCACCATCCAAGGTCTCCTGGAACTTGTCCCCCACCATGTCCCCATGGTGTCCCACCATCCGAGGTCTCCTGGAACTTGTCCCCATGTCCCCATGGTGTCCCCCCAGTGTCCCCATGGTGTCCTCACCACCCAAGGTCACCTGGAACTTGACACGGACACTGTCCCATGTCCCCCCAATGTCCCCATGGTGTCCCACCCTCTGAAGTCTCCTGGAACTTGTCCCCATGGTGTCCCCACCATGTCCTCTCATGTCCCCATGTGTCCCACCACCCGAGGTCTCCTGGAACTTGTCGCAGACACTGTCCCACGTCCCCACCATGTTCCACCATGTCCCCATGGTGTCCCACCATCCAAGGTCTACTAGAACTTGTCCCCTCCCCATGTCCCCATGGTGTCTCCACATATTCCCATCATGTCCCCTCAGTGTCCCACCATCCGAGGTCACCTGGAACTTGTCCCCATGTCCCCACAGTGTCCCCCCATGGTGTCCTCACCATCTGAGGTCACCTGGAACTTGTCACAGACACTGTCCCATGTCCCCCCAATGTCCCCATGGTGTCCCACCCTCCGAAGTCTCCTGGAACTTGTCCCCATGGTGTCCCCACCATGTCCTCTCATGTCCCCATGTGTCCCACCACCCGAGGTCTCCTGGAACTTGTCGCAGACACTGTCCCACGTCCCCACCATGTTCCACCATGTCCCCATGGTGTCCCCATGGTGTTCCACCATCCAAGGTCTACTAGAACTTGTCCCCTCCCCATGTCCCCATGGTGTCTCCACATATTCCCATGATGTCCCCCCAGTGTCCCACCATCCGAGGTCTCCTGGAACTTATTGTGGACACTGTCCCATGTCCCCACTGTGTCCCCATGGTGTCCCCACTGTCCAAGGTCTCCTGGAACTTGTCCCCCCCATGTCCCTACCATGTCCCCACGGTGTCCCCCCATGTTCCATCATCCGAGGTCTCCTGGAACTCATTGCTGATGCTCCTCCATGTCCCCCCCATGTCCCCATGGTGTCCCCCCGGTGTCCTACCATTAGATGTCTCCTGGAACTTGTCACAGACACTGTCCCATGTCCCCATGGTGTCTCCCCATGTCCCCTCCATGGTCCCCATGGTGTCCCCTTGTCCCATGGTGTCCCACCATCAGAGGTCTCCTGGAACTTGTGGATGCTCCCCCATGTTCCCACCATGTCCCCCCCATGTCCCCACAGTGTCCCACCATCAGAGGTCTCCTGGAACTTCTCCCTATGTCGCTATGGTGTCCCACCATCCGAAATCTTCTAGAACTCGTCCCCATTGTGTCCCCTCAGTGTCCCCACGGTGTCCCCACCATCCGAGGTCTCCTGGAACTTCTCCCCATGTCTCCATGGTGTCCCACCATCCAAAATCTTCTAGAACTTGTCCCCATTGTGTCCCCCCCATGTCCCCACGGTGTCCCCACCATCCGAGGTCTCCTGGAACTTGTCCCTGACGCTCTCCAGTTTCTCCATGGCCTTCATGTTGGGGGCGGCGATGCGCTGCAGGACGCTCTGCTGCTCCGTCAGCCGCTGCTGCAGGGCGGCCATCTCCTGCCGGATCTCCTCCTCGGCCTGGGCATCCTGGGGACACGGGGACATCGGGGACATTGGGGACATGGGGACATTGGGGACATCGGGGACACTGGGGACATCGGGGACATTGGGGACATTGGGGACATTGGGGACACAGCCGCTGCTGCAGGGTGGCCATCTCCTGCCGGATCTCCTCCTCGGCCTGGGCATCCTGGGGACACGGGGACATCGGGGACATTGGGGACATCAGGGACACATTGGGGACATCAGGGATACATGGGGACATTGGGGACATCAGGGGTGTGAGGGACACTGGGGACACAGCCGCTGCTGCAGGGCGGTCATCTCCTGCCGGATCTCCTCCTCGGCCTGCGCGTCCTGGGGACACGGGGACATCGGGGACATTGGGGACATCGGGGACATGGGGACACACGGGGACATGGGGACATTGGGGACATCGGGGAC
Source organism: Zonotrichia leucophrys gambelii (assembly GCF_028769735.1). Taxonomy (NCBI): domain Eukaryota; kingdom Metazoa; phylum Chordata; class Aves; order Passeriformes; family Passerellidae; genus Zonotrichia; species Zonotrichia leucophrys. Next base: position 5,430 of record NW_026992988.1, read on the forward strand.
ATGGGGACATCAGGGACATGGGGACATTGGGGACATCGGGGACATGGGGACATTGGGGACACTGGGGACATCACTGGGGACACGGGGACATCACTGGGGACATTGGGGACACGGGGACATTGGGGACATGGGACATGTCCAGGCATGCCCAGGAATGTTGGGGTGTGCCCAGCTGTGCTGGGTGTGCCCAGGTCTGTCCAGGCCACGCCCAGCTGTGCCCAGGCCATGCCCAGCTGTGCCCAGGCCACGCCCAGCTGTGCCCAGGCCATGCCCAGCTGTGCCCAGCTGTGCCCAGGCCACGCCCAGGTGTGTTGGGTGTGCCCAGGCCACGCCCAGGTGTGTTGGGTGTGCCCAGGCCACGCCCAGCTGTGCCCAGGTGTGTGGGACATGCCCAGGTGTGCCAGGTGTGCCCAGACGTGCCCAGGTGTGCCCAGGCCATGCCCAGGTGTGTTGGGTGTGCCCAGGCCACGCCCAGCTGTGCCAGCTGTCTCACCTTGAGCTCCTCGGGCAGGTCGCTGTAGTCGATCTCGATCAGAGCCTCGCGCGCGTAGAGGCTGGAGCTGCGCTGGGAGCTGCCCCCGGCGTCCTCGCCCGTGCCACCACCCTGAGGGGACAATGGGGACAATGAGGGGACAATGGGGACAGTCAGAGTGACACATGGGACATGGCTGGAGCTGCCCCCGGCGTCCTCACCCGTGCCACCACCCTGAGGGGACAATGGGGACAATGAGGGGACATGGCTGGAGCTGCCACCGGGGTCCTCATCAGTGCCACCACCCTGAGGGGACAATGGGGACAATGAGGGGACAATGGGGACACTCAGAGTGACACAGGGACCTCTCTGGTGCCACCACCCTGAGGGGACAATGGGGACAATGAGGGGACAATGAGGGGACATGGCTGGAGCTGCGCTGGGAGCTGCCCCCGGCGTCCTCACCCGTGCCACCACCCTGAGGGGACAATGGGGACAATGAGGGGACAATGGGGACAGTCAGAGTGACACAGGGACCTCTCCCGTGCCACCACCCTGAGGGGACAATGAGGGGACAATGAGGGGACATGGCTGGAGCTGCGCTGGGAGCTGCCCCGGGCATCCTCACCCGTGCCACCACCCTGAGGGGACAATAGGGACACAGGGACAGTCAGAGTGACACAGAGACCTCTCCGGTGCCACCACCCTGAGGGGACAATGAGGGGACAATGAGGGGACATGGCTGGAGGTGCCACTGGTGTCCTCACCCGTGCCACCACCCTGAGGGGACACACAGGGGACAATAAGGGGACAATGAGGGGACATGGCTGGAGCTGCCATCAGGGTCCTCACTGGTACCACCACCCTGAGGGGACAATGGGGACAATAGGGACAGTCAGAGTGACACATGGGACATGGCTGGAGTTGCCACCGGGGTCCTCACGAGTGCCACCACCCTGAGGGGACAATGGGGACAGTCAGGGTGACACAGGGTGACATGGGGGTGTCCAGGGTGTCACCTCCTCCTGGCTGATGTCGCCCATGGAGCCCCTGGCCAGCGGCAGCCAGGGGGACACAGAGGGTGACACAGGGTGACTCAGGGTGACACAGGAGGACATGGGTGTCACAGGGGTGTCACAGGGGTGTCACAAGGTGTCCCCAGGTGTCACCTCCTCCTGGCTGATGGCGTCCATGGAGCCCCTGGCCAGCAGCAGGACAGAGGGTGACACAGAGGGACAGGGGTGGCTCAAGGGGACAGGGGTAACTCAGGGTGAACTAGTGGTGGCTCAGGGTGTCCCAGAGTGACACAGGGGTGACCCAGGGGTGACACAGGGTGTCATGGGGTGTCCCCAGGTGTCACCTCCTCCTGGCTGATGTCGTCCATGGAGCCCCTGGCCATCGGGTCATACAGGGATGACCCAGGGTGACACAGGGGGACAGGGGTGACCCAGGGGTGACCCAGAGTGACCCAGGGTGACTCAGGGTGACATGGAGGTGTCCAGGGTGTCACCTCCTCCTGGCTGATGTCGTCCATGGAGCCCCTGGCCAGCGGCAGGCGGATGTCCTGCATCTTGCAGGCCTGCAGGAGGTTGTGGCGGTCGCTGCGCTTCTGCTCCAGCTTGGTCTCGATGGCCGTCACCTCCTTCTGCAGGTGGGTCATCTCCCTGGGGACAGGGACACCGTGGGGACAGGGACATAGGACACCATGGGGACAGGGACACAGGACACCATGGGGACAGGGACATGGACAGGGACATGGGGACACAGCGTGGGGACAGGGACACTGGGTCTCGATGGCCGTCACCTCCTTCTGCAGGTGGGTCATCTCCCTGGGGACACGGGGACAGGACACAGTGGGGACAGGGACATGGGGACAGGGACACAATGTGGGGACAGGGCGCGGGACATGGCAGGGGATAGGGATATGGGGACGTGGCGGGGACAGGGACACAGGGACATGAAGAGGAGATACGAATGGGGGACAGGGACATGGGGACAGGGAATGGGGATGTGAAGTGGGGACGGGACCATGGAGACGTGGTGGGGACAGGACATGGAGTGGGGACAGGACACGGGGATATGGTGGGGACAGGGAATGGGGACATGGAGTGAGGACAGGGGCACAGGGACACAGGGACATGGGAACAGGCAATGAGGACATGGTGGGGACAGAGACATGGGGACGTCGCAGGGGACAGGACACGGGGACATGGCAGGGGACAGGGACATGCTGGGAACATTGTGTGGGGACAGGACATGGGAACACAGTGGGGACAGGGCAAGGGACAGGACACAGGGAATGGGGACAGGGACATGGGGACACAGTGAGGGTACAGAGACAGACAGGGAATGGGGATGTGGCAGGGACAGGGACACGGGGACATGGTGGGGACATGGGGACGGGGAATGGGGACATGGAGGGGACAGAGACATGGGGACATGGCAGGGGACAGGGACATGGTGGGAACATTGTGTGGGGACAGGACATGGGAACACAGTGGGGACAGGGCAAGGGACAGGACACAGGGAATGGGGACAGGGCAGGGGACAGGGACATGGGGACATGGTGAGGATAAAGACACAGGGACATGGCAGGGGACATGGTGTGGGGACAGGGACACGGTGTGGGGACAGGGTGGGCACAGGGACATGGAGACAGGGACATGGGGACAGGGAACGGGGACAGGGGATGGGACATGGTGTGGGGACAGGACATGGGGACACAGTGGGGACAGGGCGTGGGGATGTGGTGAGGGGACAGGGAATGGGGGACAGGGAACAGGGACATGGTGTGGGCACAGGGTGTGGGGACAGGAGATGGGGACAGGGACATTGCAGGGGACACGGTGTGGGGACAGGGACACGGTTGGGGACACAGTGTGGGGACAGGAACATGGGGACACAGTGGGGACAGGGACACGGTGTGAGGACAGGGTGGGCACAAGAACATGGGGACAGAGACATGGGGACAGGGAATGGGGACATGGTGGGGACAGAAACATGGGGACAGGGACACGGGGACACAGTGTGGGGACAGAAACATGGGGACAGGGACATGGGGACACAGTGTGGGGACAGGGACACTGGGATATGGTGGGGACAAGGAATGGGGACATGGCGGGGACAGACACGAGGACGTGGCAGGGGGCAGGGACATGGCAGGGGGGACAGGGACATCGGGACATGGTGTGGGGACATGGTGGGGCCAGGGACATGGGGACAGTGACACAATGGGGACAGGGACACAGGGACATGGGGGGACAGGGACATGGGGACACACCCCCCATGGACATGCCCACATGGTCCTTACTCCTCTTTCTAGCCCCGCCCCTTTAACCCCGCCCTCACCTGTTAGCCCCACCCCCTTTGTCACCACCCTCACTTTGGCCACGCCCCCTTTGCACCCACCCTCACTTATTGGCCCCACCCCATTCATTGGTCCAGCACCCTTTGTTAGCCCCACCCCCATTTGTTGGCCACACTCCCTCATTGGCCCCACCCCTTTTTTCTGGCCACGCCCCTTGAGGCCCCGCCCTCACTTGTTGGCCACACCCTCATTGGCCCCAGCCCTTTTTCTGGCCCCACCCTCATTTGTTGGCCACACTCCCTCATTGGCCCCACCCCTTTTTTGGCCCCACCCTCATTTGTTGGCCACACTCCCTCATTGGCCCCACCCCTTTTTATCTGGCCATGCCCCTTGAGGCCCCGCCCTCCCTTCCTGGCCACACCCCAATTGGCCACGCCCCTTGAGGCCCCGCCCTCCCTTGTTGGCCACTCCCCCATTGGCCACACCCCTTGTGGCCCTGCCCTCCCTTCTTGGCCACTCCCCCCATTGGCCACGCCCCTCGAGGCCCCGCCCTCCCTTGCTGGCCACTCCCCATTGGCCACGCCCCTTGAGGCCCCGCCCTCCCTTGCTGGCCACTCCCCCCATTGGCCACACCCCTTGAGGCACCACCCTCACTTGCTGGCCACACCCCCATTGGCCACGCCCCTTGAGGCCCCGCCCCTTCTTGGCCACACCCCATTGGCCACGCCCCTTGAGGCACCACCCTCACTTGCTGGCCACACCCCATTGGCCACGCCCCTTGAGGCCCCGCCCCCCTTCTTGGCCACACCCCCATTGGCCATGCTCCTTGAGGTCCCGCCCCCCCTTCTTGGCCACACCCCCATTGGCCCCGCCCCTTGAGGCCCCGCCCTCCCTTGCTGGCCACCCCCCCATTGGCCACGCCCCTTGAGGCCCCGCCCTCACTTGTTGGCCCCGCCCAGCTTCTTGCGGATCTCGTCCATCTCGTGGTTTTTGTCGTTCACCTCCGACTTCTTGGCCAGGTGTTGGTTCTTGAGGTCCTGCAGCTGCGCCATGGTCTCGTCGATGATCTTCATGTGCCGCTGCTCCTCCTGAAAAACGGCCAAAAACGGGCAAAAATGGGCAAAATGGACCAAAGTTATCGATGGTCTTCACGTGACACTGTTCCTCCTGAGGGGGACACCAAAAATGGGCAAAAATGGACAAAAGAACCCAAAATAACCCAAAGTTATCGATGGTCTTCATGTGCCGCTGCTCCTCCTGAGGGGGACACCAAAAATGGTCAAAAACCACCCAAAAATGGTCAAAAATGGACAAAAGAACCCAAAGTTATCGATGGTCTTCATGTGCCGCTGCTCCTCGTAGGGAAAGTGCCAAAAAACCCCAAAAAAACCCCAAAATCTTCTTGAGCTTCTCAATCTCGGCCTTGTCCTTGTGTTCTCCTGGTCCCATCTCAGCTCTTCTCCACCATGAACCTCTTGAGACCCCAAAACACCTCAAAAACCCCAGAAAAACCCCAAAAAATCCCTAAAAAATCCCTAAAAAACCCCAGAAGAACCCAGAGGTCCCCAAACCTCCTTGAGCTCCTCGATCTTGGCCTCGTCCTTGCACTCTCCTGGTCCCACCTCGGGTCTTCTCCACCTTGACCATCCCGAGACCCCAAAACACCTCAAAAATCCCAAAAAAATCCCCAAAAAGCCCCAGAAGAACCCAAAGGTCCCAAACTTTCTCAATTTCTCCTGTCCTTCTGCTCTCCCTGGTCCCACCTGAGGTCTTCTCCACCTTGACCATCCCGAGACCCCAAAACACCACAAAAACCCCAAAAAACCCCAAAAATCCCCAAAAAATCCCAGAAGGACCCAAAGGTCCCAAAACCTTCTTCAGCTTCTTGATCTTGTCCTTGTCTTTCCACTCTCGTGGTCCCACCTCAGCTCTTCTCCACCATGAACCTCTTGAGACCCCAAAACACCAAAAAAATCCCCCAAAAAGTCCCCAAAATCCCCAAAAAATCCCAGAAGAACCCAAAGGTCCCCAAACCTTCTCAATTTCTCCTGTCCCTCTGCTCTGCCTGGTCCCATCTCAGCTCTTCTCCACCAGAAGCATCCCAAGACCCCAAAACTCCTCAAGAAACCCCAAAAAACCCCCAAAAAGCCCCAAAAGAACCAAAAAACCCCAAACCTTTTTGAGCTTCTCCATCTCGGCCTTGCCCTTGTGTTCTCCTGGTCCCACCTCAGCTCTTCTCCACCTTGACCATCCCGAGACCCCAAAACTCCTCAAAAACCCCAGAAAAATCCCCAAAAAGCCCCAAAAGAAACCAGAAGAACCCAAAGGTCCCAAACCTTCTCAATTTCTCCTGTCCCTCTGCTCTCCCTGGTCCCACCTCAGCTCTTCTCCACCTTGACCATCCCAAGACCCCAAAACTCCTCAAAAACCCCAGAAAAACCCCAAAAAGCCCCAAAAGAACCCAGAAGAACCCAAAGGTCCCCAAACCTTCTTGAGCTTCTCCATCTTAGCCTTGTCTTTCCACTCTTGTGGTCCCACCTCAGCTCTTCTCCACCATGAACCTCTTGAGACCCCAAAACACCAAAAAAATCCCCCAAAAAGTCCCCAAAATCCCCAAAAAATCCCAGAAGAACCCAAAGGTCCCCAAACCTTCTTGAGCTTCTCGATCTCGGCCTCGTCCTTGCGCACGCCCTGCTCCCACATCAGCACCTTCTCCTGGTCCTCCCGCAGTTGGTTGCGCTCGAAGTCCAGCTGGATGCCCAAGCGCGTCTTCTGGTTCTCGAACTCCAGCCTGGGGGACACCACAGAGGTTCCTCAGAGGTTCTTGAGATGTTTGTTGGGGTTCCTCAGAGGTTTTTTGGGGTCTCTGAGAGGTTTTTTGGGGAGTTTGAGAGGTTTTTTGGGGTCTCTGAGGGGTTTTTGAGGACTCTGAGGGTTTTTTTGGGGTTCCTGAGAAGTTCTTGGATGTTCTTGAGATGTTTCTTTGGGTTCCTCAGAGGTTTTTTGTTATCTCGGAGGGGTTTTGTGGGGTCCCTGAGACGTTTTATGGGGTCTTTGAGATCCTTGAAGGTTTTCTGGTGTCCCCAGGGGTTTTTTGGGGTTCCTGAGAAGTTCTTGGATGTTCTTGAGATGTTTGTTGGGGTTCCTCAGAGGTTTTTTGGGGTCTCTGAGAGGTTTTTGAGGTCCTTGATGGTTTTTTTGGGGTTCCTGAGAAGTTCTTGGAGGTTCTAGAGATGTTTTTTGGAGTCCTCAGGAGATTTTTGAGGTTCTTGAGATGTTTGTTGAAGTTCCTCAGGGGTTTCTTGGGGACTCTGAGAGTTTTTTTTGGGGACTCTGAGGGATTTTTGAGGACTCTGAAGGGATTTTTTTGGGGTTCCTGAGAAGTTCTTTGAGGTTCTAGAGATGTTTCTTGGGGTTCCTCAGAGGTTTTTTGGTATCTCAGAGGGGTTTTGTGGGGTCCCTGAGATGTTTTATGGGTCTTTGAGGGGTTTTGGAGATCCTTGAAGGTTTCTAGGGGTACCCAGGAAATTTTTGGAGGTCCTTGAGATGTTTTCTGGGTTCCTCAGGGTTTTTGGGGTTCCTGAGAAGTTCTTTGAAGTTCTAGAGATGTTTTTTTGGAGTTCTCAGGAGATTTTTGAGGTTCTTGAGATGTTTGTTGGGTTCCTCAGGGGTTTCTTGAGGACTCTGAGGGGTTTTGGGGTCTCTGAGAGGTTTTTTGGGGAGTTTGAGAGGTTTTTTGGGGTCTCTAAAGGGGTTTTGTGGAGTTCCTGAGAAGTTCTTGGATGTTCTTGAGATGTTTGTTGGGGTTCCTCAGAGGTTTTTTTGGTGTCTCCAAAGGGTTTGAAGCTCCTTGAGATGTTTCTTTGGGTTCCTCAGAGGATTTTTGGTATCTCGGAGGGGTTTTTGTGGGTCCCTGAGATGTTTTATGGGGTCTTTGAAAGGTTTTGGAGATCCTTGAAGGTTTTTTGGGGTCTCTGAGGGGTTTTGTGGAGTTCCTGAGAAGTTCTTGGAGGTTCTTGAGATGTTTGTTGGGGTTCCTCAGAGGTTTTTTGGGGACTCTGAGGGATTTTTGAGGACTCTGAAGGTTTTTTTGGGGTTCCTGAGAAGCTCTTTGAGGTTCTAGAGATGTTTTTTGGAGTCCTCAGGAGATTTTTGAGGTCCTTGAGATGTTTGTTGGGGTTCCTCAGAGGTTTTTTAGGGACTCTGAGGGGTTTTGGAGGTCCTTGATGGTTTTTGTGGGGTCCCTGGAGGTTTTTTGGGGTCCCTCAGAGGTTTCTGGGGTCCCTCAGAGGTTTTTGGGGTCCCTGAGATGTTTTTGGGGTCCCTTAGAAGATTTTTGGGGTCCCTGTGGGGTTTTTGGGTCCCTCAGAAGATTTTTGGGGTCCCTGAAAGGTTTTTTGGGGTCTCTGTGGAGATTTTTGGGGTCCCTGTGGGGTTTTTTGGGGTCTCTGTGGACATTTTTGGGGTTTTTGGGGTCTCTGTGGGGTATTTGGGGTCTCTGTGGGTTCTTTGGGGTCTCTGTGGAGATTTTTGGGGGTTTTTTGGGGTCCCTGATGGGGTTTTTGGGGTTTTGGGGTCCCTGGTGGGTTTTTGGGGTTTTTGGGGTTTTTGGGGTCCCTGAGGTTTTGGGGTCCCTGATGGGGTTTTGGGGGTCCCTGTGGGGTTTTTGGGGTCCCTGATGGGATTTTTGGGGTTTTTGGGGTCCCTGAGGTGTTTTTGGGGTCTCTGTGGAGGTTTTTGGGGGTTTTTTGGGGTTTTTGGGTCCCTGACCTTTTCTTGGCGATCTCGTTCTGCCTCTTGACCTTCTCCTCCTCGAACTCTCGGATGTTCCTGACCCCGATCTCGCGGCAGAACTCCTCAAACACCTCGTCCTCCACCTGGGCAAGCCCAAAACCCCCCAAATCCACCCTGAAATATTCCCCAAAATCCCCCAAATCCACCCTGAAATATTCCCCAAAATCCCCCAAAAATCTCCCCCAAATCCACCCGAAAATATTCCACAAAAACCCCAAAATCCCCCAGAAAATCGTCCTAAAATCCCCAAATCTGGGGGACCCAAAAAACCCCAAATTTCCCCCAAATTCCACCCAAGTGTCTCCCCCAAAATCTTCACAAAATCCTCCAAATCTGGGGGACCCAAAAATCCCCAAATTTCCCCCAAATTTCCCTGAAAAAGCCCCAAATATCCCCCAAAAACCCCAAAATCCCCAAATCTGGGGGACCCAAAAATCCCCAAATTCCCCCCAAAAAAATTCCCCAAAAACCCCAAATCTCCCTGAAAAGGCCCCAAATTCCCCCAAAATCTCCCCCAAATATCCCCAAAATCCTCCCCAAAAACCCCAAATTCCACCCAAAAGTCTCCCCCAAAATCTTCACAAAATCCCCCAAATTTGGGGGACCCCAAAATTCCCCAAATTCCCCCAAAATCTCCCTGAAAAAGCCCCAAAACCCCAAATCTGGGGGACCCCAAAATCCCCCAAATCCACCCAAAAATATTCCCCAGGATCCCCCAAATCCTCCCCCAAAACCCCAAATTGGGGACCCCAAAATCCCCCAAATTCATTCCAAAATTCCCCCAAAAATCCCCAAATCCCCCAAAATGGGAATTCTCCCCAAAACTGGGGGAATTTCTCCCTAAAATTGGAAGAATTTTCCTCAAAATTGGGGAGAAATTCCCCCAAAAATTGGGATTTTTTCCCCCAAAATTGGGATTTTTCTCCTCCAAAAATTGGGATCTTTTCCCCCAAATTTGCCAGAATTTTCCCCAAATTGGGGAAATTTTTTCTCCAAAATTGGCGGAATTTTCCTCAAAATTGAGGAAAATTTGTTTCCTCAAAACAGGGATTTTTTTTTCCAAAAATTTAGATTATTTTCCCCAAATTTGCCAGAATTTTCCCCAAATTTGGGGGGATTTCTCCCTCAAAACCAGATATTATTTTCCCCCTAAAAACTGGGATTTTTTTCCCCAAAAATTGGGATTTTTTTCCCCAAATTGGGGGGATTTTTTCCTCCAAAAATTCAGATTTTTCCCCAAAAAAATTGGGATTTTTTTCCTCCAAAAATTCAGATTTTTCCCAAAAAAATTGGGATTTTTTCCCCAATCTGGGGGGATTTTCCCCCAAAAATTTGGATTTTTTCCCCCAAAATTGGAAGAAATTCTCCCCAGAACTGGGGTAATTTTTTCCCAATATTGGTGGAATTTTCCTCAAAACTGGGGGGATTTTTTCCTCCAAAAATTCAGATTTTTCCCCAAAAAATTGGGATTTTTTTCCCCAAATTGGGGGGATTTTTTCCTCCAAAAATTCAGATTTTTCCCCAAAAAATTGGGATTTTTTTGCCAAATTTGGGGTTTTTTTCCTCCAAAAATTGGGATTTTTTTTTCCCCAAATTGGGGGGGATTTTTTCCTCCAAAAATTCAGATTTTTCCCCAAAAATTTGGGATTTTTTTACCAAAAAATTGGGATTTTTATCCCCAAAAATTGGGATTTTTTTCCCCAAAAATTAGGATTTTTACTCCCAAAAATTGGGATTTTTTTTACCAAAAAATTGGGATTTTTTTCCCCAAATTGAGGGGGATTTTTTCCTCCAAAAATTCAGATTTTTCCCCAAATTGGGGGGGATTTTTTCCTCTAAAAATTCAGATTTTTCCCCAAAAAATTGGGATTTTTTTGCCAAATTTGGGGGGATTTTTTCCACCAAAAATTCAGATTTTTCCCCAAAAAAATTGGGATTTTTTTCTCCAAATTTGGGGTTTTTTTCCCCCAAGTTGGGGGGATTTTCCCCCAAAAAATTGGGATTTTTTTTCCCCAAATTTGGGGGGTTTTTTTCCTCCAAAAATTCAGATTTTTCCCCAAAAAATTGGGATTTTTTTTCCTCCAAAAATTCAGATTTTTCCCCAAAAAAATTGGGATTTTTTTGCCAAAAAATTGGGATTATTTTGCCAAAAATTCAGATTTTTCTCCAAAAAATTGGGATTTTTTTGCCAAAAATTGGGATTTTTTTGCCAAAAAATTGGGATTTTTTTTACCAAAAAATTGGGATTTTTTTGCCAAAAATTGGGATTTTTTTACCAAAAAAATTGGAATTTTTTCCCCCCAAAAAATTGGGATTTTTTTGCCAAAAATTCGGATTTTTCCCCAAAAAATTGGGATTTTTTTTTGCCAAAAAATTGGGATTTTTTGCCAAAAATTGGGATTTTTTTTACCAAAAAATTGGGATTTTTTTGCCAAAAATTCAGATTTTTCCCCAAAAATTTGGGATTTTTTTACCAAAAATTTGGGATTTTTTTGCCAAATTTAGGTTTTTTTTCCCCCAAATTTTGGGATTCGCCCCAGACCTGGTTCATTTTCTCCTTCAGCTCCTTCATCTCGCGCTCCCGGCCCTGGATGATTCGTTTGATGTCGTTGATGCGCGGCCCAAAATTGGCCAATTCGCTCTCCAGCTTGGACTTCTCCTGGAAATGGGGAAAATGGGAAATTGTGAGAAAAGGGGGAAAAAATGGGGAAAAATTGGGGAAAAAATTGGGAAAAAAATTGGGAAAAAAGAGGGAAAAAATTGGGAAAAAAAATGGGGAAAAAAAAGGCAAAAATTAGGAAAAAAATGGGGGAAAAATGGGAAATTGTGAGAAAAGGGGGGAAAAATTGGGAAAAAAGAGGGAAAAAATTGGGAAAAATTGTGAGAAAAGGGGGAAAAAATGGGGAAAAAGAGGGGAAAAATTGGGGAAAAAATTGGGAAAAAAAAGGCAAAAATTAGAAAAAAAAGGGGGGAAAAAAGGGGCAAAAATTAAAAAATAACCAAGGGAAAAATGGAAAAATAAAGAGGAAAAAAAAGGGGGGAGAATTGGAAAAATGAGGGGAAAATGGTGAGAAAATGGGAAGAAAAATTGGGAAAAAATTGGGGAAAATGAGAGAAAAAATGGAGGAAAAAGGAGAAAAAAAAGGGAAAAATGGGATTAAAAAGATGGGAAAATGTGAGAAAAATTGGAAAAAAAAAAGAGCAAAAATTAGGAAAAAATGGGGGGAAAAAGGGGCAAAAATTAAAAAATAACCGAGGGAAAAATGGAAAAAATAAAAAATAAAGAGGGAAAAAAGGGGGGCAAAATTGTGAGAAAATGGGGGGAAAAATGGGGAGAAAAAAGAGCAAAAATTAGAAAACAATGGGGGAAAAAAGGGGCAAAAATTAAGAAATAACTTAGGGAAAAATGAAAAAAAAAAGAAAAATAAAAAAGGAAAAAAAAGGGGGGAAAATTGTGAGGAAATGGGGGGAAAAATTGGGAAAAAATTGGGGAAAATGAGAAAAAAAATGGGGAAAAATGTGAGAAAAATTGGGAAAAAAAAGAGCAAAAATTAGAAAAAAATGGGGGAAAAAAGGGGCAAAAATTAAAAAATAACCGAGGGAAAAATGGAAAAATAAAGAGGAAAAAAAGGGGGGAAAATGGTGAGAAAATGGGAAGAAAAATTGGGAAAAAATTGGGGAAAATGAAGAAAAAAAAGGAAAAATAAAGAGGAAAACAAAGAGGGGAAAATGGGGAAAAATTGGAATTTTTTTCCCCCCACATCCAAAGTTTTTTCCCCAAATTTTGGATTTTTTTCCCCCCAGATCCGGGTCCCACCTGCAGGTTCAGTCCCAGCTCACTTTGGGAATATTTGATGAAGGAACTTCCCCCAAAATTCACATTTTTTATCCCCAAAATTCACACTTTTATCCCCAAATTTCACAATTTTTTTCCCTAAAAAAATTCAAATTTCTCCCAAAATTCAGATTTTTTTTTCCCCAAAAAAATTCACATTTTTTCCCCCAAAAATTCACTTTTTTCCCTGAAAAATTCACATTTTTACACCAAAAAAATCAGATTTTTTTCCCAAAAATTCACATTTTTTCCCCAAAATTTCCGATTTTTTCCCCAAATTTTGGATTTTTTTCCCTGAATTTTGGATTTTTCCCCCCAGATCCGGGTCTCACCTGCAGGTTCATTCCCAGGTCACTTTGGGAATATTTGATGAAGGAACTTCCCCCAAAATTCACATTTTTTATCCCCAAAATTCACAATTTTTCCCCCAAATTTCAAATATTTTTTTCCTAAAAACCACAAATTTTTCCCCCAAAATTCACTTCTTTTTTCCCCCCAAAAATTCACTTTTTTCCCTGAAAAATTCACATTTTTTCACCAAAAAAATCACATTTTTTCCCCAAAAATCCACTTTTTTTCCCTGGAAAATTCACATTTTTTCACCAAAAAAAATCACATTTTTTCCCCAAAAATTCAGATTTTTTTTCCCCAGATTTTGTATTTTTTTTCCCCAAAAATTCAGATTTTTTCCCCAAAAATTCAGATTTTTTTTCCCCAAATTTTGGATTTTTTTTCCCCCAAAATTCAGATTTTTTTCCCCAAAATTCAGATTTTTTCCCCTCAAAATTCAGATTTTTTCCCCAAATTTTGGATTTTTTTCCCCAAAAATTCAGATTTTTTCCCTGAATTTTGGATTTTTTTCCCCAAATTTTGGATTTTTTCCCCCAAATCCGGGTCCCACCTGCAGGTTCAGTCCCAGCTCACTTTGGGAATATTTGATGAAGGAACTTCCACCAAAATTCACATTTTTTCCCCCAAAAATTCACTTTTCTCCCTGGAAAATTCACATTTTTTCACCAAAAAAATCGCATTTTTTTCCCAAAAATTCAGATTTTTTCCCAAATTTTGGATATTTTTTCCCAAATTCTGGATTTTCCCCCAGATCTGCCTCCCACCTGCAGGTTGAGTGCCAGGTCACTTTGGGAATATTTGATGAAAGAACTTCCCCCAAAATTCACACTTTTATCCCCAAATTTCACAATTTTTTTCCCTAAAAAAATTCAAATTTCTCCCCCAAAATTCAGATTTTTTTGCCCCCAGAAATTCCCATTGCTCCCCCCAAAAATTCACTTTTTTCCCTGAAAAATTCATATTTTTTCCCCAAAAAAATTCACATTTTTTCCCCCAAAAATTCACTTTTTTCCCTGAAAAATTCACATTTTTTCACCAAAAAATCACATTTTTTCCCAAAAAAAATCACATTTTTTCCCTGAAAAATTCACATTTTTTCACCAAAAAAATCGCATTTTTTCCCCAAAAATTCAGATTTTTTCCCCAAAAATTCAGATTTTTTCCCAAATTTTGGATTTTTTTCCTGAATTTTGGATTTTTTCCCTGAATTTTGGATTTTTTTCCCCAAATTTTGGATTTTTTTCCCCAAATTTTGGATTTTTTTTTCCCCAAAAATTCACATTTTTTTCCCCAAAAATTCAGATTTTTTTCCCCAAATTTGGGAATTTTTTCCCCAAAAATTCAGATTTTTTCCCCCAAATTTTGGATTTTTTTTCCCCAAAAATTCAAATTTTTTCCCCCAAAAATTCAGATTTTTTTCCCCAAATTTTGGATTTTTTCCCCCAAAAATTCAGATTTTTTCCCCAAAAATTCAGATTTTTTTTCTCAAAAATTCAGATTTTTTTTCAAAAATTCAGATTTTTTTCTCAAAAATTCAGATTTTTTTCTCAAAAATTCAGATTTTTTTTCTCAAAAATTCAGATTTTTTTCTCAAAAATTCAGATTTTTTTCCCCGAATTTTGGACTTTTTTCCCCAAATCCCATTTTTTCCCCCAAATCCATGTCCCACCTGCAGGTTCAGTCCCAGCTCACTTTGGGAATATTTGATGAAGGAACTTCCCCCAAAATTCACTATTTTTGTCCCCCAAATTTCAAATTTTTTTTTCCTAAAAAAATTCAAATTTCTCCCCCAAAATTCACTTTTTTTTTTCCCCAAAAATTCACATTTTTTCCCCAAAATTCACTATTTTTTCCCCAAAAAAATTCACATTTTTTCCCCCAAAAATTCCCATTGCTCCCCCCAAAATTTCACTTTTTTTCCCTGGAAAATTCACATTTTTTCACCAAAAAAATCGCATTTTTTTCCCAAAAATTCAGATTTTTTCCCCAAAACTTCACATTTTTTCCCCAAATTTTGGATTTCTTTTCCCCAAAAATTCAGATTTTTTTCCCCAAATTTTGGATTTCTTTTCCCCAAAAATTCAAATTTCTCCCCCAAAAATTCAGATTTTTTTCCCCAAATTTTGGATTTTTTTTCCCAAAAATTCAGATTTTTTCCCCAAAAATTCAGATTTTTTTCCCCAAATTTTGATTTTTTTTCCCCAAATTTTGAGGTTTTTTTCCCCAAATTTTGATGATTTTTTCCCCAAATTTTGGATTTTTTCCCCAAATTCTGGATTTTCCCCCAGATCTGCCTCCCACCTGCAGGTTGAGTGCCAGGTGCCGCGTCTTGGTCTGTTCCAGGTCGCTCTGGGAGTATTTGAGGCGCATTTGGAGCCCGTGGGCCTGGGACTGCACCTGGCGCAGCTCGGCCTCCTTGCGCTTGGCCTTCATCTGCTCCTGCAGGGGAAAAAAAGGGGAAATTAGGGAAATCTGGGAGAAAAAATTGGGGAAATATTGGGGGGAAATTGGGGAAAAATTGGGGGAAAATTGGGAAAAAATTGGGGAAAAGTCGGGGGAAAATCGGGGAAAAATTGGGGAAATATTCGAGAAAAATTGGGGGAAAATTGGGAAAAAATCCGGGAAAAAATGAGGAAAATTGAAGAAAAAATGAGGAAAAAATTGGGGGGAAATTGAGGAAAAATTGGGGGAAAATTGGGGAAAAATTGGAGAAAAATTGGGAAAAAATTGGGAAAAAATGAGGAAAAAATGGGGAAAAATGGGAATTTGGGGCCCAGCTCGGCCTCCTTGCGCTTGGCCTTCATCTGCTCCTGCAGGGGGAAAAATGGGAAAATCAGGGAAATCTGGAGGAAAAATTGGGGAAAAATAGGGGGAAAATTGGGGAAATATTGGGGAAAAATCGGGAAAAAATTGGGGGAAAATCGGGGAAAAAATGAGGAAAAAATGAGGAAAAAATTGGGAAAAAATTGGGGGAAAATTGGGAAAAAATTGGGGAAAAATTGGGAAAAAAATTGGGAAAAAATTGGGAAAAAATTGGGGGAAAATTGGGGGAAAATCAGGAAAAAATTGGGGAAAAATTGGGGAAAAATTGGGGAAAAAATGAGGAAAAAATGGGAATTTGGGGCCCAGCTCGGCCTCCTTGCGCTTGGCCTTCATCTGCTCCTGCAGGGGAAAAATGGGAATTTTGGGGTAAAGAAATGGGGAAAAATTGGGGAAAAATTGGGGGAAAATTGGGGGAAAAATGGGGAAAAAATTGGGGAAAAGTTGGGGAAAAATCGGGGAAAAAATTGGGGAAATATTGGGGAAAAATTGGGGAAAATTGGGAAAAAATTGGGGGAAAATCGGGGAAAAATTGGGAAAATATTGGGGAAAAATTGGGTGAAAAAATGAGGAAAAAAAGTGAATTATGGGGGGGAAATGAGGAAAAAATGAGGAAAAAATGAGGAAAAAATGAGGAAAAAATGGGAATTATGGGGGGGAAATGGGGAAAAAATTGGGAAAAAATGAGGAAAAAATGGGAATTTGGGGCCCAGCTCGGCCTCCTTGCGCTTGGCCTTCATCTGCTCCTGCAGGGGAAAAATGGGAATTTTGGGGTAAAGAAATGGGAAAAAATGGGGGAAAAATTGAGGAAAAAATTGGGAAAAAATTGGGGAAAAATCCGAAAAAAAATGAGGAAAAATGAGGAAAAAATGAGGAAAAAATGAGGAAAAAATGAGGAAAAAATGAGGAAAAGTTGGGAAAAAATTGGGGAAAAATTGGGAAAAAATTGGGAAAAAATTGGGGAAAAATCAAGGAAAAAATGAGGAAAAAATGAGGAAAAAATGGGAATTTGGGGCCCAGCTCGGCCTCCTTGCGCTTGGCCTTCATCTGCTCCTGCAGGGGGAAAAAAGGGGAAATTAGGGAAATCTGGGGGAAAAATTGGGGAAAAATTGGGGGAAAATTGGGGAAAAATTGGGGAAAAATTGGAGAAAAATTGGGGGAAAATTGGGGGAAAATTGGGGAAAAAATTGGGAAAAAATTGGGGAAAAAATTGGGAAAAAATGAGGAAAATTGAGGAAAAAATTGGGAAAAAATTGGGGGAAAATTGGGAAAAAATGGGGAAAAATGAGGAAAAAATGGGAAAAAATTGGGAAAAAATTGGGAAAAAAATGAGGAAAAAATGGGAAATTTGGGGCCCAGCTCGGCCTCCTTACGCTTGGCCTTCATCTGCTCCTGGAGTGGGAAAAAACAGGGGAAAATCAGGGAGAGAAATGGGAAAAATTGGGGAAAATTGGGGGAAAATTGGGGGAAAATCGGGGAAAAAATGAGGAAAAAATGAGGAAAAAATGAGGAAAAAATGAGGAAAAAATGGGAATTTGGGGCCCAGCTCGGCCTCCTTGTGCTTGGCCTTCATCTGCTCCTGGAGGGGAAAAACAGGGGAAAATTTAGGGAAATCTGGGAGAAAAATGGGGGAAAAAATTGGGAAAAATTGGAGAAAAATTGGGGAAAAAATTGGGAAAAATTGGGGAAAAATTGGGGAAAAATTGGGGGAAAAATTGGGGAAAATTGGGAAAAAATTGGGGAAAAATTGGGGAAAAATTGGGAAAAAAATGAGGAAAAAATGAGGAAAAAATGAGGAAAAAATGAGGAAAAAATGAGGAAAAAATGAGGAAAAAATGAGGAAAAAATGAGGAAAAAAATGAGGAAAAAATGGGAATTTGGGGCCCAGCTCGGCCTCCTTGCGCTTGGCCTTCATCTGCTCCTGGAATTGGGGAGAAAAAGGGGAAATTTGGGAAAAATGGGAGAAAAATGGGAAAATTCAGGGTCTCTTTGGGGTCAGGTTTGGGTTTTGGGCTCAGTTTTGGGGTCCCACCTTGCTCAGCTGCTCCTTTTCTC
>NW_026992989.1:0-23023 GCF_028769735.1 Zonotrichia leucophrys gambelii
CATTGATCCTTGCTTCCATAGGGCCCATGATTTGCACAATGGTCTCCTTGATTCCATGATTCCTGGATTCCACAGTCTCACCATCATTTCCTTGGTTCTCCATTGTCACAACTGATCAATGGTTCCATGAGGTTCCGTAGTGTCACCGTGGTCGCTGTCAGAGGCTGGATGAGATTGGTGTCCCGAGACACCTTGGGATGCTCGCAATGTCCATGTGGGGCCAGGGCCGGGTCAGGCCTTGGTTTGTGGTGGGACAGAGCCCCGCCCCCAGCCCTGGCCTTGCAGAGCTGTCAATCACACAGCAGGGGGTTGATGTTAACCCAGCTCTGATTAGCCCAGCTGTTAATCAATCAATCAATCACACACTAGCAGCTGGTGCTACCCTGATTCTGATTGGACAAGCAAATGGCAGTTCCACCCTAGGGGCAGGCCCATGAAGGCCCAGGGGGTTAAAAGCTGAGGCGCGAGGCCAGCCCAGGGCCTGCATCCTGCCTTCTCCTGGGGTTCCTCTGTTAGCGATGCTGGAACCCAAGCAGTTGGTACCTATGTGCGTGTCTTTCTATGGATCTTCTGCCTTTCTGTTGTTCTTTATTTCTTCTCCATCTAATCCTACTTACCTGGAACATTTTTAACTTCACATGTTAGGGGATAAGGATTTTAGGTTAAATGTGTGGTAATCCAGGGCACAGGGAATATTTCTCTGCCTGCTCTAAGGGATCCTGACCCCCAGAGAAACACTGCCTTTAACCTTTGCCCATGGAGAGGACTTCCAGGACTTTGAGATAGATTAGAATTTACCAAAGTGTGAAATAAATTAGAGGGTAGTATACTTTGTCCCTTGGGTAAGAAATTTAGGTTTTGGAAATTTTAGTATGGTGTAGATAGGAAGCAAGATGGATGAATTTGTGTGTAGTCCCTCTCTTCTTCTTCTTCTTCTTCTATTCCATTTTCTTCAGTGTTGGTGGCAGAGGGTGGCAGATTGGTGAAGGAAAGCACAGTGTAGAGGTTATGTGGTCAATCAAGGGATGAATTATGTGTAGATAAGTAGAAATAATGTATGTTTTAAGAGTTAATTGGATGAGACAACTTTAAGAGACCTTGAAACCGTACATTTTAGAGCCATTTTGCGGTGCTTTTCCAGCAAGATGAGCCTGGTGTAGACAGCATGCAAAACTTTAGATACGATAACAGCAAACAAGAAGGTGAAGACCAAAGAAGTCCTGTGCATCTCTTTTTACCTGGCACAGAACTGCTACACAAGTGTTTTTTTTCATCCGGGCAGTTCCCAGAAGGGCCCAAAATAAAAGAAACATTAATAACTGGTAACCTCACAATGTTTGTAATAAGTTGGGTTTTTTTCTATAAAGTTGTTTGCTGAAGGGTGTTGTCTTAATTGGCCAATCATGTGAAATGTGTTGATTAAATGACCAGAGAGGTCCCCCTGTAGCAAAGCACGATACAAAAGAAGAGAATTGAAAAATTAGGTGGCATTTAGCCCGTAGCCTTCTGATCTGAGTCTGTGTCATCTCTGACTCAACGGTGACATTTGGGGATCTATGGCGGCTACTGGGAATCCTTTCTGCACCTCGTGACCCAACAGGAGCTTCTCTAATAAACGTTGCCTGAAGCTCCAACTTTCCCCATGACAGAAACCCCTGTGAGTGTCTGGGAGATCCCGGCTCTTTGGCAGCCTGGAGACTCCTGGGATGTCACCGTGGAGCCCCCATGAGTGCCTGTGACAGATTGGTGCCTTTGCAGCCCAAGGTCCCCTGGGATGTCACCATGGAATGGCTGTGACTGCCTCTGACCACAGGGATCTTTAGCATCGCCAGAAAGCCCTGTGAGGTGTCCATGGAGCCCCTGTCTGTGCCTGTGACATTCCAGCTCTGGAACAGCCTGGAGACTCCTGGAAAGTCCCCATGGAACCCTCTCTGAGGGCCTGTGACAAATCTGATCCTTAGTAGGCAACCATAACCAGCCTCCTGTTGTTCTGTTCAGTTTCCATGGCAACCATCCCCAGCCCCCTGTTGCTATGCTCTGTCCCTTGGCAGCTCCATGGAAACCCCATGCCAGGGGTGGTTGCCATGGCAAATATTGGCAGCCCCATCCCCAGGCTCATGGGATCCCAGAACCACAGAATTGGCTGAGCTGGGAGGGAACCATCAGGATCCTCCAGTCCAACTGCTGGCCCTGCACAGGACACCCCAACAATGCCAGCCTGGGCCTGGCAGCGCTGTCCAAACGCTGCTGGAGCTCAGAGAGCTCTGGAGCTGGGACCCTTCCCTGGGGAGCCTGGGCAGGGCCCCAGAAGCCTCTGGGCAAAAACCTTTTCCTGACATCCAACCTGAGCCTGCCCTGACTCAGCTGCAGCCGTTCCCTCCACTCCTGTCCCTGGGCACCAGAGGGAAGAGGTTCCCACAGCCCCAGCCAGGGACCCGCTCCTAAGGCTCTTGCCATGGCCACCAGGGCTGGGACCAGCTGGGATGCTCAGTTTCCACGGGCCGGGGTTCAGGAATGGGATTCCCCAATTTCCTGCTTCCACTAAAACCACACTGCCCTCGCTGCCCTCCCACCTCCCATGGAAAGCACAAAAGGCAAAGATTCCGGGCTGGGATAAGAACAATTTATTGGGAACAGCAACAAGATAAGGAACAAATGGAACAGAAATTATATTGATAACAGAATGGATAAGAAAAACTATTTACAGGGAAAACTAAACACAATTCACTGGGTCTGCCTGGCCACAATTTTCCCTGCCTGGAAATTTCACCCTTCTCTTCAGGGAGAGAGAGAGTCCCTTTCCTGCCCCAAGCAATGACCTGAGGTGGGAATAAATGTAATGACAGGGCCATGGCCAGACCCTCATATTCTTCCATCCCACATCATATCATTGGCAGGGGCAGGAAAAGGGACAGCTGTCTTCCCAGATGGATCACAGGGAAAATGGGTTCCCAGGGCTCTTCCCAACATGGGGGATAAAGCTGGAGCAGTGCATGAACTCTTCCTGCAGCTGGGGCATGTGCAGGATTTCTTTTACTGGTGACTCCGTTGGTGTCTGGTCAAGTGAGAGCTGCTGGTGAAGCTCTTCCCACACTGGGGACACTCGTAGGGCCTCTCCCCAGTGTGGATGCGCCGGTGGGTGATCAGGGTGGAGTTGTGCTTGAAGCCCTTCCCGCAGTCAGGGCAGCGGAAGGGCCTCTCAACCGTGTGAATCCGCTGGTGCTGGACGAGATGAGAACTGGTGTGAAACTTCTTCTGACACTCAGGGCACTTGTAGGGCTTCTCCCCAGTGTGGATCATCTGGTGGATGATCAGTTGTGGCCTCCTACTAAAGGTCATCCCACATTCCCCACACTTGTATGGCCTTTCCCCAGTGTGGATCCTCTGGTGGCAGCTCAAGAGAGACTTCTGCCTGAAGCTCTTCCCACATTCCCCACATTCATAGGGCCGTTCTCTGGTGTGGGTCTTCTGGTGGGAGATCAGGTTAGAGTTGTGGCTAAAGCTCATCCCACATTCCCCACACTCGTAGGGCCTCTCCCCAGTGTGGGTCCGCTTGTGCCTGATGAGGTGGGAGTTGCGCTTGAAGCCCTTCCCACAGCTAGGGCAGAGGAAGGGTCTCTCATCCGTGTGAATCCGTTCATGCAGGAGAAGATCAGAGCTGGTGTGAAACCTCTTCTGACACTCAGGACACTCGTAGGGCCTCTCCCCAGTGTGGATGCGCCGGTGGCTGACGAGGGTGTAGTTACGCTTGAAGCCCTTCCCACACTCAGGGCAGCGGAAGGGCCTCTCATCGGTGTGAATCTGCTCATGCTGGAGGAGACTGGAGCTGGTCCGAAACCTCTTCTGACACTGGGCACAATCATAGGGCTTCTCCCCAGTGTGGATGCGTTGGTGGGTGATGAGGGTGGAGCTGTAGCTGAAGCCCTTCCCACACTCCCCACACTCGTAGGGCCATTCCCCAGTGTGGGTCATCTGGTGGCTCATCAGGGTGCTGCTGTGCCTGAAGCTCTTCTCACACTCTAAGCACTTGTAGGGCTTCTTCTGATCATGAAGCTGCTCATGGACCACCAGCTCTGAGCTTTGGCTGAAGCTCCGTCCACCTTCATGGCTCAGGGTGGGTCTTTCCTTCTGAGAGCACCCTGGACTGGATTTGGAGCCCCTCTTCCTGTGGGATCTCTGAGGCATTTCCTCCCAGTTCGAATTCTGCACCGTAGCACTGCTCAAAACGGCCTCTTCCACAAGGTTCTGTTGGGGGAATTTGTCCTTCTTGGTCTCCATCCTCAGCTTCTTCTCTGGGGGAGGAAAGACAAGGAGAGGATGGGATTTGCCTCCGTGCCAGAGGGAAGGGGAAGGAGATCCCCCCAGTGCATCCCCGGCAGGACAGCGTTGGCAGCAGGGTTGTCCTGCAGCCAGGGGCTGTGCTGGGCTGGGAGATGGAGCAGAAGAGAGGGGGAAAGGGGCACTGACTTCCTCCTCACCTGCCTGGGTGTCCTGGGGCATCTTCCTCTTCCTCGCAGTCTCTCCCTCCATCTGGCTAAGTTTTAGGAATGGGAAATTCTGTTTTGGGAGGAAAACAAGAAATGAGCACACTAAATTTTGCACCGGATTGAAGGCAAAAGAGGGGGAGAGTCTAAGTCAGAATTCCAATTCAAAAACAAAATTAGGATCAAGGCAATGATACAGAAACACTGCCTTAAACTCACAGAGTCAGGATATAACCTGACACCCTCTTGGTCAGGGTGGTGGCAGCAGCCCCATTAAATGGTGGCTGCAGTCCTGTTGGAGTGATGAATGCGATTCTGTCCAAGAAGTGATGCTGTAGAATGGTCTGGTCTTCCTCTGAAGGTCCAGTGGTGGTTATAGAGATCTTGTCCTCTGGCAATCCAGTAGGCAAGCTGCTCCTGGTGTTGCAAGGCTCAGCTTATATCCAGGTAATATCCAGACTTGGGTGGGAGGAATCCCCAACCCAAGGCATTAACACCTTGTTTTTCCCCAAACCAGGATTTTCCCCAAACCTTCCCGCTGTGACATCCCCCATGTCCTACTCTGGGTGAGCTCAATCCCAAACCTGACCCCAATCCTGGTCTCAGTCTCACTCCATGTTTAGACACACTCAGTTCTGTATTATTCTCATCCCAGTCCCAAACTCATCTATCCCAACCCCAGCCTGAAAGTCAATCCCATGTCTAGCCTTAACCCCAATCCCAGCTCTAATCCAATCTCAGCCCCAACTCCGAGCCCAGCCCCAATTCCAGCCCCTACCTAAATCCTCAACCCCAAACCAAATCCCAGGTTTCAGCCCTTCTGGGGCTTTGGGGGTGTCTCTGTCCCTCTGACCCCGATGATGTTTGGGTGGGGTCACAGCAGGGCTGAGAGGGACAGAGCCCCCCCCAGCCCCGAGCACCCTCAGCGGTGAGAGGGACACAGAGCCCCTGGTCCCCAGCCCTGCACAGGCGTTGCCTGAGGCCAGAGGGATGGAGACCCCTCGAGCATCCCCTGGGCTGAGAGGGACAGAGACCCCCGAGCATCCCCTGGGCTGAGAGGGACAGAGACTGCCCCGAGCACCCCCTGGCACAGGGGTGAGAGGGAGGGAGACCCCCCAGGCATTTCCTGGGTGAAAATGATGGAGACCCCTTGGGGAATGGCCTGGGGTGACAGGGACAGGGACACCCCTGGGGAATGACCTGGTGTGAGAGGGACAGGGACAACCCCTGCAGAACGGCCTGGGGTGACAGGGACAGGAAACCCCCCCCCCCAAACCCCTCCCACACATCCCCCAGTGCGAGAGGCACAGAGACCCCTTGAGAATCCTCCGGGCAATGGACAAAATAAACTTGGCAGAAATGAAACTTGACTCTGCAAAATCACTTTGAAGAATATATGGTCTTCCCACAAGTAACTTGGGATGAAAGCGCAAACAAATTCCAAATATGAATAAACCGACATTCCAAGAAGTGATGTGGCAATTCCAATATTCATTGCTTCCTGCACATCTCCAGCTCAGCTGCTGCCCAGTTCCGATAACAGGAAAGTGGAAATTTGTCCCAATACAGACTATTAAAAGGAAGGGAAAGCTCTGTGTAGCAGTCACAAAGATGACAGGGATAAAAAAGAAAAATTATTCTCACATTTGGTAAAGCCCCCAAGCCTGGGAATTTCAGGACTTATTTGGAAATTTATCTACTTGAGCTGGCCTTCTTCTTGGACTTTTAGCCGCCTTGCATTCCTCACTGTGGGGTGACTGAACCTTGTCAGTCTCACTGGTAACATTTGCTCCATTTCCTCCTGTGATTTTAACAACTTTATAAGGAAAGACAACAAATTATTATCTTTACACTGGCCACCCATAAAAGCCATTTTCCTCATCATTTCTCCCATAAAGAAATAAAGCTTTTATAAGCTCCATAAGCTCCCCAGGAGGAAGGAAGGACTGTGTCCAAGTTTCCAAGAGTTCTTCCAGAAAGAACCACAACCTCCTGAGTGGAGGGAATCATGCTGTTGTCAAAGGCACTTGGGATCAGAAAACAGTGCCCTGAACTCACTGTGCATAAATATTATGGCAATTTGGTTAAGAAAATTGTTAGAGACACGCCTCTGCCCCAATTAAGGTGCTAACGCGACCAAATCCGAAGTGGATTTTATTGAACAGTAAATGTGAGGTAGAGAGATGGAAAGAAAGAGAAAAGATGAGTGACAAGGGACAGAGACCTAGCCTGGAGCAGGGCAAGTGTGACATTGTCCCCTGTGTGTGGGGGTTTTATAGCTGAGCCAGTTTGGGTAAGGGGGGTGGTGTTCACCCCCTGAGCAGGGATTACCCCACTGTTTCAAGTTGCAATGCAAGATGTAACCAAATGCATGTTTTCAATCCCCATCTTCATCAGCTGCTATAAACAGGTGAGGCAGTGTTCTTTATCTCTTCTATGACTCAGCCCTGATAATGCCCTCCAGGGGAGATATCTTCTGTGAATGGGCCATTGAGTGTCACTGCAGGACTGATAAAATTCCATCATCCCATTGTGGGATGCTCCGCCTAGGGGGAGGAACCAAGCATTCCTGCCTGGATATAAGCTGAGCCTTGCAACACCAGGAGCAGCTTGCCTGCTGGATTGCCAGAGGACAAGAGCTCCATAACCTCCACTGGACCTCCAGAGGAAGACCAGACCCTTCTACGGGATCACTGCTTCGACAGAATCACATTGATCACTCCAACAGCCACCACCCTGACCAACAGGGTGTCGGGTTATATCCCGTCTCTGTGAGTTTAAGGCAGGGTTTCTGTATCATTGCCTTGGTCTTCACTTTCTTATTAAATTGTATTCTGACGTACACTCTCCCCCAGGTTTGCCTTCAAACCAGTACAAAAGACAATGTGCGCACCCTTTGTTTTCTTCCCAGAACAGGATTTCCCACTCCCAGATCCTGACTGGATGGAGGAGGAGGCTGCGAGGAAGAGGAAGATAGATAACCAAGCAGGTGAGGAGGAAGTCAGTCCCTATTTCCCCGTCTCTCCTGCTCCATCTCCCAGCCCAGCACAGCCCACAGCTGCAGGACAATCCCGCTGCCAACACAATCCTGCCGGGGATGCACTGGGGGGATCTCCTTCCCCTTCCCTGTGGCACGGAGGCAAATCCCATCCTTTCCTTGTCCTTCCTTCCCCAGGGAAGGAACTGAGGATGGAGACCAGGGAGGAAAAATCTGAATGGCAGAACCTTGTGAAAGAGGCCGTTTTGAGTGATTCTAGTGCACAGGAATCCAACAGGGAAGAAAAACCTCAGACATCCCACATGAGGAGGGGCTCCAAACCCAGCCCAGGGTTCTCTGAGGAAGAACGACCCACCCTGAGCCAGGAAGGTGGACAGAGCTTCAGCCAGAGTTCCGAGCTGGTGGCCCATGAGCAGCTTCCTGATAAGGAGAAGCCCCACAAGGGCTTGGAGTGTGGGAAGAGCTTCAGACAGAGCAGCACCCTGATCCGCCACCAACGCATCCACACTGGGGAGAGGCCCTACCGGTGTCCCACATGTGGGAAGAGGTTTCAGACCAGCTCCAATCTCCTCCTGCATGAGCGGATTCACACAGAGGAGAGGCCCTTCCCCTACTCTGACTGTGGGAAGGGCTTTAAGCAAAAGTCCCACCTCATCACCCACCGGTGCATCCACACTGGGGATAGGCCCTTCGAGTGTTCCCAGTGTGGGAAGAGCTTCACCTGCAGCTCTGCCTTGAGCAGACATCAATGGAGGCACCGGTAAGGGAAGCCCTGCAAATGCCACAAACGCAGGAACAGCTTCATCCCAGCACCACTCCAGCTTCATCCCCCATAGGAGGGCCAACATTGGGAAGAGCCCTGGTCATCCGTTTTCCCTGTGATCCATCTGGGAAGACACCTGTCCCTTTACCTGCCCTTGCCAAAGACATGATGTGGGATGGAAGAACATGAATGTCTGGCCATGGCCATGTCATTACATTTACTCTCACCTCAGGTCATTGCCAGGGGCAGGAAAGGGACTCTCTCTCTCTCCCTCTGAGGAGAAGGGTGTCCTTTCCAGACAGGGGAAATGCATGGCCAGGAAGAGCCTGTTGTTGATGTATTAGTTTTCCCTGTAAACAGTTTTTCTTATCCCTTCTGTTATCAATACTATTTCTGTTTCTGTTTGTTCCTTATCTCGTTCCTGTTCCAAATAAATTGTTCTTATCCCAGGCTGGGATCTTTGCCTTTTGTGCTTTCCATGGGAGGCAGAAGGGCAGCGAGGGCAGTGCGGTTTTAGCAGGAGCAGGAAATTTGGGAATCCCATCCCTGAACCCCGGCCCGTGGAAACCGAGTATCCCAGCTGGTCCCAGCCCTGGTGGCCATGGCAACAGCCTTGGGAGCAGGGCCCTGGCTGGGGCTGTGGGAACCTGTTCCCTCTGGTGCCCAGGGATAGGAGTGGAGGGAACGGCTGCAGCTGAGTCAGGGCAGGCTCAGGTTGGATGTCAGGAAAAGGTTTTTGCCCAGAGGCTGCTGGGGCCCTGCCCAGGCTTCCCAGGGAAGGGTCCCAGCTCCAGGGCTCTCTGAGCTGCAGCAGCGTTTGGACAGCGCTGCCAGGCCCAGGCTGGCATTGTTGGGGTGTCCTGTGCAGGGCCAGCAGTTGGACTGGAGGATCCTGATGGGTCCCTCCCAGCTCAGCCAATTCTGTGGTTCTGGGATCCCATGAGCCTGGGGATGGGACTGCCAATGGTTGCCATGGCAACGGGATCTGGCTGCAGGCCTGAGCTGGTTTCCCTGGCAACCACCCCTGGCATGGGTTCTCCATGGAGCTGCTGAGGGACTGAGCATAGTAACAGGGGGCTGGGGATGGTTGCTATGGGAACCAACCATAGCAACCGTGGGCTGCTGATGGCTGCCATGGAAACTGACCATAGCAACAGGGTCCTGGTAATGGTTGCTGTGGAAACTGAACAGAACAACAGGTGGCTGGTGATGGTTGCCTGCTAAGGATCAGATTTGTCACAGGCCCTCAGAGAGGTTCCATGGGGACTTTCCAAGAGTCTCCAGGCTGTTCCAGAGCTGGAATGCCACAGGCAGAGACAGGGGCCCCATGGAGACCTCCCAGGCCTTTCTCGGGATGTTAAAGAGCCCTGTGGTCAGAGGCAGTCACAGCCATTCCATGGTGACATCCCAGGGCACCTTGAGCTGCAAAGGCACTGATCTGTCACAGGCACTCATGGGGGCTCCTTTGTGACATCCCAGGAGTCCCCAGGCTGCCAAAGAGCTGGGATGTCCCAGACACTCACAGGGGTTCCTGTCATGTGTACAGTGGGAGCTTCAGGAAAAATCTTTATTTCTTTATTGGAAAAACTCCTGCTAAATCATGAGGTGGAGAAATGACACTGAACAGCCACCATGGATCCTCAAACCCCTGCAGGACCCCTAGACTTCTCAAATTTTTTCAAAGAGAGGAGACTGGGAGTGGCTGGATCCAATCCCAGCCCCAGACTTTGTCAAAGGTGTAAAGGATTGGACAGATGGAATTGAACCTTTAACCCGATTTGTCCCACAGAATTAATGATGGAATACCCAATAGATTTATATAAATATTACTCTGATTGATTCTAATCATGATTAGAAGAAAGAACTTAACCAGAGTTATTTCCTCCACAGTTCAGGAGCTATAACAATTATTAGAATATAGTGCTCTAGGAAGCAGTTTTGAAGTCAACAGGGTCCTGCTGGGGTTGTTGGAGCCCATTGCAGGCAGAGCCTCCTGCTCCAGCAGGAACTGCCTTTCCTGTGCTATCAGCAGGGCATCTCCCGCTGCAGGAAAAGCCCCAGACCAGCCCCAGCACAGGGAAGGGCTCGGGCACAAGGGCAGAGTGCCGTGCTGGGAGCTGTGCCACGGAGAGCCTGAGGCACCAAAGGCACCCTGGCAGCAGCAGCTGCTTGCAGGCCATGGCCAGAAGCCTCCCTTGGCAGCCCGGCCTGGTGGCCACCCCTGCAGAGCTGCTGCCTCAGGGCTCATTCCTGGCTGGGCTCTGAAAAGCCACTTCTGCTCCAGGAGCCTGACTGGGAAGCCATTTACCCCAGCACCCTGGGGACAAGATAGTAATGACAAAACTCTTCATGGCAGCAGAGACAAGGCAGGGTCAGAGGAAAGGGGAGAGCCAGGCCCAGGGGACAGGGCTGCCATGGTGATGGCTGTGAGGTCACTGCCCCTGCAGCAGCCTGGCTGCCCTCAGCAGAAATTCTGGCCAGAAGCCTTGTGAGGGCACCCAGCACATCAGAGAACCCACAGAAGAGGAATTCTGTCCCTGGGGATGAGAGGGTTTCACTGGGTCAGGCTGCACAAAGTTCCTGCTCCTAGAATGGGAATTCCTGTGATGGGAAATCCACTTCTCTGGAATAACTGTTGCAGTTTTGTGCCATTCTTATAATTGTAAAATATTTCCTCCTTCTTACAAATGTAAATCCACCCTCATTCAGTTTAAAGATATTGACCTTTCTTCCATCACTGCAAGATTTGGGAGAAAATAACTTTGATCACTATTTTTCCATTTTCACAGACTTTGGAGAGGACACAAAATCTTCCAGGATGGAGGCCTCATCACATAACCAGGATGTAGAAGCTGATAGCCCTGGGGTCAGTGGGGCAGAGACTGAGGACAGAACAGGAGTAGCCTGGGAGGCATGGAAGGGTGAGATTCTGGAGCTTTTCTTCATAGAGGATATAAGCATGAGAAGAAAAAAATGGCACCAAGGGCAGCTGGTGAGGCCCAGACTGAACACCATAGGTCATAGGGACCTTCCCACTGTTTGCTGACTAAATTCCACACCCGAACCTTCGCTCGAGGCTGATGTGCGTCGTCTGCAGCCTGCAACAAGAGATGGTGATTCAAAATGACAGGATTATTTGAGTTCTGTGGCACAGTGAGATGACTGATTGTGCACAAAGCTTTTGCCAACCGACTGTGCGGGGTTTCACCCTGCATTCCCCGTTTTTGTTTTTGAAGAACCTGCTTCAGAGTACCATGAGCGCATTCTACAAGAGCTTTACCAGTTGGAGAATGAGGGATACCAAACTTGTGCAAGACACCCCACAACTGCAGGAACTGCCGCACCTTTTGCGATGCGTAAGCAGGACCATTGTCGGTTTTCACAGCAGAAGGTATGCCCAGAACAGCAAAGGCCTGCCTCCAGTGGGCAAGGACATCACGAGCCTTTTCCCAAGTGTGAGCCGAAGCCCACATCGCAGAGGAGAACGTGTCCACTGTTATGAACAAAAATTCAGTTAATATTTTTTTTTGTGAGAGGGAGTTGCAGGGACGCCGCAGGGTTGGTCTCTGCCAGGACTCTTAGTGCTTTGTTATTGTAATACCGGGTCGTTAAGGCTTATCTCCTTCTTTTGTATTAGTAAAAAGCATGGCTGGGTGGGGAAATGGCCGTTCCCCGAGGCAGTGCGCCCTTCCAGCATAGGGAAGACACCTGAGAGGGTGGGGGGGGGTTATGCAAAGTGACTCCAAAGTCCAGAATGCTTTGTGGGACCCCGACTCGAAATGCAACGAGAAAACCCCAAAAACAACGAGCCAATTACGAATTGAGAGACTAAGGTGATGTCTGGATGTGAGGAGCCAAGTGCTGAGCCTGCAGAGATGCGGAGCCCCTCTCGCCCTGACCATGGGAGTCGTCCCCAGCGCCGAGACTGAGGGGGACCGCACTGACAACGCAACATCTGACGGGGACATCAAGCCCTAAAAAGCTCCCACGAGGACTGGATCCCCGGCTCTGCCCCTAGTGGACGGAGCTGCGCATATCCTCCTCCTCTGAGTTGCCCTGGGAGACGCGACGGGGACTGCAGCCCTGCCGAGCCGCCCAATCCTGAGCTGATCACTTTTAATAAAGGCATTATAAAGGAGAAGAAGTCTCCTGGCCCTGTTTATTTCAGCTGGGGGCGCTCGTCCGGAATAGCCACGCCGCAAGAAGACTCAAGACTGGCCATCTTGGACTTCAGGACAGCTGGCTACCAGGACCAGAGGGATCAGCTCAGGAGCAGCGACACAGAGGAGCACCGGAACACCGGATTGGTGAGAAAGCCGGTGGCGGGAGCGGGAGACGTGCGCATGTGTGTGTGAATGAGACGAAGGCCGGCAGCCGGACCTTCGAAGTGAGAGCAGACCTCTCAGTACCGCGTTTCCGGACTCCTGTGAAGGAGCCGGCCGGGAACAGAGGGTGGAGCTTGGAATTAGCGTGAGTGAGTCGTCTCCCAAGGGGGAATAAAGGGCCCCCCCCCTCCGGGCGTGCGGAGGGAATATTTGTATGAGTGGCACGCACCCAAAATAGGTCCTGACAGAGGGAAGTCAGGCAGATTTGTCAGTCCCGAGAAGGATTCGGGTAGCATTTGTAAGTCTCGAGAAGGATTCGCGTAAGATTTTATCAGTCCCGAGAAGGATTCGGGTAGCTCACAAGCCCTGCAGGCAAAAGTAAGTCCTGGCACAGGAGCCAGGCACAAACCCCAGCGAAGGAGGCTGTGGTTTGCTTTTAAGTCCTGATACAGTGAAGCCTAAAAATTGGCGGGTTAGGCAAACTAAAAATCAGGCAGTTGTTTTTCCTGACTGAGGGAGTCAGGCACGACCCGGATTCTTAGGCCAAGGTTTCGTGTGTTCAAGTCCCGATAGATGTAAGACCTGATGTGGGGAAAGTTAGGCAATCAAGAGATTGGGCAGTTGTTTCAGTATAAAGTCCTGAGCATCAGGCAGAAATTTGAAGTTTCAGTGGAGGAGGCTGAAGCTCCTCAAACAAGGTTCTTTTTTGAAATTACCGGTCAGTAAAGGCACCTTTGGGATTTTTTACTGTTGAGACCTGTAAAATGGGAGGGTGTAATAGTAGAAAGACCGGTAAGAGACTGAGGTACATACATCCCAGTAGTCCCTTAGGAGAACTGTTAGTAAAATGGGATTCTATAGAGGCCACGGAGGGATTAGATAAAGTGAAAATGATCCATTATTGTATGGAAGTGTGGCCAGAATTAGAGATACAAGGAGGATGGCCTTGGTGTGGGACAAAGGATAAGTGGATGTGTCACCTGTTAAATAATTATCTGACAGCTCGAGGAGATACTGATCCTGAGCAATTATTGTATGTAGCTTGCTGGTTAAAGAGCGCTGTTGGGGATGGAGGGGTGCGAATTTGTAAGGTACAGAGGAAGAAAGAGGGAAATGAAGGAGGGGATGATAGGACTAGTAAAAGATGGGATCCCCTGGATTATTTGCCTCCTTCTGCCCCTCCACTTTATAATCCTCTTCTCCAAGCACCACAAATGGCAGGTCCGGTTCTTCCCCTGGCTGCCATCTCACTACCACCTGTTCAAACTCCTCCTTCTACCTCTTCAGCTTCCGCTATGATAAACCCAGTATCCCCTCCAGCTCCTTCTGCACCACCACAAGTGCCTACTCCACCTGCTGCATTCTCCACCCCTTCTCCAGCTGCACTTAATATCCACTCAGGCTCTTCTCCCCCTCCTATTGCTGTCCCTTTACCTCCTCCAGGTTGGGACACAAATGCCTCCTCGCCCGATAAACAGCTATCAGCAAATACACCTGCTGATGGGCAGAAAGTTCAGGGTAACCCAGATATCCTTCAAAGTAGTTTGGCATCTGAAGACGGGCCGTACTGTAGCACCACATCCAAGACCTCCAAGGCAGAGAGACTCTTTCCCCTCAGAGAGGTTCCTATGGGAGGAGTAGTGGGAGGTGTTGGCTTTGTGAATGCTCCCCTAACTGCTTCTGAGGTGAGAGGATTCAAGAAAGAGTTGGGGCATTTAGTTGAGGACCCAGTGGGCATAGCTAACCAAGTAGATCAATTTCTAGGTCCAAATATCTACACTTGGGGGGAGATGAATTCCATCCTGTGTATATTATTTCTCCAGAAGAGGTCCAGATGATTAGGGTGGCTAGCATAAGAATTTGGGAGAAAGATAACCGTCCAGGACCCCAGGTGCCATCAGGCGAACAGAAATTGCCACTAACGGATCCCAGCTGGAACCCTAACCAGGAGGAGGGGAGGAAGGCCATGATGGAATATAGATCTTTGATAATACAGGGGATCAAAGAGTCAGTTCCCAAAGGAACTAACACCCAATTGGCATTTGAGGGTACACAGGAGAAAGATGAAGCTCCTGCTGCCTGGCTTAATCGCCTAAGGCAGAACTTCCAGTTGTACTCTAGAATAGACCCAGACACCCCAGAAGGTCAAATGCTATTAAAGGTCCAATTTGTTACCAAATCTTGGCCTGATATAAGGAGGAAACTGGAAAAGATGGAAGAGTGGCAAGCGAAGGACATAAATGAGTTATTAAGAGAGGCATTGAAGGTGTATTTAAGGAGGGAGGAAGAAAAGGCAAAGGCCAAGGCTAAGATCATGGTTGCTGTAGCTAGAGAAAGTGCAGGGGGGGCGGGTACACCACCAGGAGGAGGCAGAGACAGGCCAGTACTGGCAGGTGCACGAAGGATTGAGAGACATCAAGTCCCTTTGAGAGGACGACATTGCTATTACTGTGGAGAGCCAGGACACACCAGGAGGTTTTGTAGAAAGCTCAGTCTCGATGTGGCAATAGCCAGGGAACAAGAGAATTTAGACTAAGATCCTTAGAAGTGACAAGTAGAGGGTCAGGGGCTTTATACTTTAGGGGACCCGATGCAACATCTAAAAGAGCCCTTGGTAAACTTTGAAGTGGGACCCCTAAATGAGGAACTTGAATTTTTGGTTGATACAGGGGCAGATAAGTCCTGTCTCAACAAAGTAACATCTGAAGTTAGACAAAAACAGCTAGGTAGAAAGGATATCCAATAGCACCAAAACTGGCCAGTAAAACTAAATTGTAATAAGTGGTGTGAAAGTAAAAGGTACCTTCTTGTTGTCTTGTTGTGTGTGTGAGAGTGAGTCACAAGCAAAGTCAGCCTCAACTTCCTGGGCAGGTGGGAAGGGGGCAGTGGAAGTGTGTGTGTGACCTGCAAACCAGGCTTGTGTCCCCCGGGTGGGTGGGGGCTGTGACCAAAGTGTGTGTGTGTGACCTGCAAACCAGACTAGTGCTCCCCCGGGTGGGTGGGGGCTGTGACCAAAGTGTGTGTGTGTGTGACCTGCAAATCAGACTAGAGCTCCCGAGATGTGTGAGGGAGCCGTAGCTGTAAGAGCATGAGTGACACGCAGGCAGCCTCACAGGTGAATGTGCGCCAGAGGCAACCAGAGTCTGGGCCCTTCCAAGAGGCCCAGAGATACTGAGACCTGTGGGCCAACCCCAAGGTGAGGGGGGGCTATAGGGACCTGTGATTTTCTAGCAATAAGTTTGTGTCTTAAAGGTGTGGAGGAGTGTGTGAAAGTGAATGAGAAATGAGAGAGTGAATATAGATGAGTTAGAATAGAGGTAATGTAGATTGTGCATTACAAGTTTTACCACATCTCCTTAGAGGGAAGTGTATTGTGTAAAAGAATGGTGTAAGGAAAAATTTAGGTGTAAGGGGTTGAAAGAAATATTTAAGCTGTAAGTGAAAGTATGAAACAGAAGCAAGAGATAAATAAATAAGATCTTGAAAAATAGAAAAGAAAACTAGTGAATTAAATACACAGAAAAATAGGAGAAAAAAAGTACTGTGAGAGTTAAGTTAGCTGAGAAATACAACTCCTTGCAAAAATACAGAGTATGTAGAAGTTGATGAGAGAAACATACAAGCTATGGAAAAAGAGAAATTACTGATAACATTAAACAGAGAAGCTGAGTTTTGATAAAATCATTAACAGTAGACCATTAATGCCCGTGTTTGAAAGCCCGTTTCAGGTATTCTTCATTACTATGACGGTTGGACTCATATCACTCTCACCCCTGGTATTGGACCAGGATTCAACACCCAGTTTTTCCTTCTGGCATTCTGGTATTGGACCGGACTGCACCCCATTCTCCCTGGTATTGGACCAGACTACACCCCTGTCTCCTCTGGCATTGGGCCAGACTCCCAGTTTCTTCTTCTGGCATTGGGCCAGAGTCCACATCACTCACCCCGGGGCACTGGATAAGGATTCATCCACATCACAAGTTAATTCACCTGAGTATACTGAGATTTAAAGTTGACTCTCAGGAAGAAGAGTCAAAAAGACTGAACTGTATGGGAAAAATTGGTATCAGAGTTCTAATATTGCTTAAAATGTTTCAAAACTGTTTTGTGTAAATTATGTTGGTAAAAAGTTTAAGGCTGTAAATAAGTAATTCTAGTTTAAGTTCCCCACTATACTTCTAAAGACTCCAGGTTAACCCTCTACAGAACACTCCCCTTGGGGGGAAACTAAAATTTGTAGGGAACAGACCAAGAGAGGCTTAACCAGAGAAGCGGGTAGAAGGGACTCTAAAGAGCTTGGAAGCTTGTCCTCAGAAAAAATTCCCCAAGAGGCAAGGCCGGGTGGGCAGGCTGTGTAAGATGACCCATACCGGACTCTTGGGAAGGGTGGTACTGATGGCTCTGATTGCTGGTGGTGCTCAGGGGAGCCCAGCTGAGCCGTGCAGAGAGTGCTACCAACCCCTCTATGAGGAGGAAGTGAGCTCCTTGTCGAGAGTCCACATCAGTTCTAACCCTGATTGTGTTAACCTCTCCCAGTTTGTCCTTTATCAGAAAAATAAAAGAGTGTATTGGATAGCCCAGAATACTGCCACTTTTAGGTAGCCACTCCTAGGAGAGTGCCCTATAGGGGAAGCCTGGTTGTGCTTTGAATGTGATGCTGCTGAAACAAGCTCAGCAGATCTAGTAAAAAGCAAAGAAATGGTGAAAATGGTAAGAAAAATTGTTTGTTACAAGTATTTAGATGAGTGTACTGAAAAAGACATAAACCCCTTTTGGAACACATTTCAGGGGAACTCTAAACCCCTAAGTTTGATCCCATCTGGCAACTGCATTGCTAGGGTGATAACACCAATTTTCTAATTACCCAAAGAAACTGGATCAAGTTTGGGAGTTCCTATATATAATGATTTGGGAGAAATTAAACAAAACCGGGAAAGTGAAATA
The DNA here is from genome assembly GCF_028769735.1 of Zonotrichia leucophrys gambelii. Taxonomy (NCBI): domain Eukaryota; kingdom Metazoa; phylum Chordata; class Aves; order Passeriformes; family Passerellidae; genus Zonotrichia; species Zonotrichia leucophrys. The sequence continues at coordinate 17,518 of NW_026992989.1, forward strand.
GAAATTGGGAAAATCCAAAATTGTAAAAGCCAAGTTCGGATCCCAAAATCTGTGTTGAACAAAGTCATCTGGCTCCAGGCAGTATTAAAAATAAAGAATTCAATTATTAGGGACATTACAAACGAAATAAAAAGATTGGCATGTGTAAATAATCAAGATCAAACTCCTACACTTGATCCCAGTGGGTGGGAGAATTTAGAGATTTTCAGAAAATATGTATGGGAAAAAGTGGTTTTTCTCGCTGTGTGTGTACTTGGAGGATTGCTCTTTTTACTATGCTTATTTGTCTGTTTTAGTAAAACAGTATTGGCTGTACAAACCAATCTGGAAAAACCAAGCAAAGTAACAAGGTTAAGTAAGCATGATTACCAAAGTGCACAAGAGATTTATAGTAGATTCAAAACCAAAAATTGTGAGTTGATGCGAGCTTAAGAATTTAAGCTCGATCAAAGAAAAAGAGGGGGGACTGTTATGAACAAAAATTCAGTTAATGTTTTTTTTGTGGGAGGGAGTTGCAGGGACGCCGCCGGGTCGGTCTCTGCCAGGACTCTTAGTGCTTTGTTATTGTAATACCGGGTCGTTAAGGCTTATCTCCTTCTTTTGTATTAGTAAAAAGCATGGCTGGGTGGGGAAATGGCCGTTCCCCGAGGCAGTGCGCCCTTCCAGCATAGGGAAGACACAGAGAGGGTGGGGGGGGTTATGCAAAGTGACTCCAAAGTCCAGAATGCTTTGTGGGACCACGACTCGAAATGCAACGAGAAAACCCTAAAAACAACGAGCCACCTAAGAATTGAGAGACTAAAGTGATGTCTAGACGTGAGGAGCCAAGTGCTGAGCCTGCAGAGATGCAGAGTCCCTCTCGCCCTGACCATGGCAGTCGTCCCCAGTGCCGAGACTGAGGGGGACTGCGGTGAGAAAGCAACATCTGACGGGGACATCACGCCCTAGAGGCTCCCACGAGGACCGGATCCCCCGGCTCTGCCCCTAGCGGACAGAGCTGCGCATATCCTCCTCCTCTGAGTCGCCCTGGGAGATACGACGGGGACTGCAGCCCTGCCGAGCTGCCCAATCCTCAGCTGATCACTTTTAATAAAGGCATTAAATAGGAGAAGTCTCCTGGCCCTGTTTATTTCACTATGTGAGATACTTTTTTTAAAGAAAGGACTCACAGCGAGATAGCGGCCACAGGACACCTAAACCTTTCAGAGAAAGAGAATTTATTGCTCTCTTATCAGAAGAAATGAACTTCTTCCTGCCTGCTCAGCCATGAAGACGCCGTCAGGATTCAGAGGAAGAAGCTGACACTGATCAGACAGAATCCTGTGTTTGAATGGAATTTATGCATTATGTATGAGGGGTATGAATATGCAAGAGGCTATTGTTTTTAAAGGTTAATCATCTGTTAATGTGTGTCCTTTTTCAGGCTTATGCTGCCCAGAAGAAGTTACCCAGACGTCTGGAACTCTTTGTTTCTATTATCTCATATTGTCCTAATTCAAATTGTCCAAATTATTAATACTCTAATTATAAAAGTATCTTACATAGCATAGTTTCTATTTTAACATTATGTTATAACCTAAAACTAGATTTAACACACTACTTAAGAAAATTAGTACAACATAACTTTCTAACACAACACATATAATATTCATTTTAATATTTCTGAAAAGCCAATCATACAATATGCATTTTTCACACAGGGAATGCAGGCCCTGGAGGCATCTCCTGAAGCTGGCACAGCCCCAGCAGATGGCATGGGTGAGGAGGGGGCTGCTGGGGGGCAGTTTGGAATAACTGTGCTGTCCTAGGGTGACGTTAGGACACTTGTATCCTCATTCGTGTATTCTGTTTATGCTGGATATTATGTTCTGTGCCTTTAAGACTGGCTCTGAAGAGCAAAGTTTTGTTTTGGTTTTGTTATCAGCCGCTCCCCCATGGCTGGCGGGACACAGAGATAGGGCAGTACATGGTGCTGCTTTTGCTTTTTGCTTGGCTTTTTGCTTTGCTCTTGCTTTTTTTTCTGCTCATTAGTTAGTTTAGCTAAGCAGTCTGAATTTTTCCCTGGACTGTTTTCCTTTCCCTTTGTTGGAACCACTCAAACCTGCTCCAGACTGGGACCTGGGAAACACCGAGAGTTTGCACCTTGTGGCTGCAGCAGCTGCCCCAGCACCAGAGGGACCGATAACAGAGCGACCACTCCCAAGAGAGACTTTCTGAATTTGTCATCTTTTCAGAGTGGTGAAAGAGTGTTGTCACCTGGTATTGTTCACTTTGTGTGCTGGGGGATGTTTTACCTCTTAAATAAACAGGTTCTTTCCACTTCTCTCCAAGGAATCCTTCCCAAACTGGCTGGGGGGAGAGGCCATGTGGGTTTGCTTTCTGGAGGGGCCCCTTTGGAGGTTTTCTCCCAAATTTGCCCTAAACCAGGACAAAATTTGGTGCCCAATGTGTGGGGCTTGAGAGAGAGTGGAAAAAACCCTGGTCTGACAGCATTTTGGTTGCCATTACTCTGTGTTGTTATAAAGCAGTTAATGGCCATGTTTTCTGAATTCATAATATCTCCTTGGGTGGAGGCTTGCATGCATTTCTGGTCCCTAGGTGCGGAGGATCATTAATGGGACATCACACCATGATCAATATGATCAAGCCAATTTATTACAAAAAGCAAGCCATTTTTATACTGTTCTCTATTGTTCACACTTCAAGCTAATACGTGATTGTTTAAATCCTTTTTACACACGCATTTTAATATTTCAGGTAATTTTAGTTATCTTTCTTCTTCATGCATCTTGCTGCAGGTTTTCTTGTCTGCCTTTGCATCCTGAACCATCTGCTGCTAAGCGTGTTCTTCTTCTTTTGTGTCCTTCAAGGGCATGGTGACCTTACTCAGTTTCTATGAAGGCTGGATTGTGCATATGTTGCATATATCCATTGTCCTGCAAAAACCCCCCAACACTCCTCCCAATGCTTTCTGGTCATTCAAGTGCCCTTCAGCTGACTGGTTTCATGCTTTGAGCTTCAGAGAATTGCCCAATCTTTCTGAAGCTCAAATAAATATCATATTAGTCAACATCTTAATTGTGTTTATAACTCACAGAATTACCTTTTCTTTTGTCTAAAACTGTTACTGTACAGAAATCTCTGGGAGATGGTGGACATGTCAGATGCTGCTGGGACATCGCAGAGCACTTGGACCTTGGCTCTGCACAGGAGAGCTCTTCATCCCCTTTCTCTCTTTTCCTCCCTCTGGGCATGGAGGGAGCTCCTGACTTCAGCGTGTGACTCATGTGTGCAAAGAGTAAATCTGGGCAGAATTGGGGCAGGAAGGATTTGGGGGGACATTGGGATCTGTGCTGGGCACAGAAGGTGTTTTCCATTGCTCTGAGGCTGTCTGCTGTGGAAAGTGGATTTAATATCCACCAGAGGGATGGCTTTTGCATTTGATGGGGCTGTGCCTTCCCTTGGCTTTGTTGGCTGAAAAGATACAGAGAAGCACACACAGAGCTACCAACTCCTGGATTCCAGCAGTGTTCAGATAGAAATTCCAACAGGAGGTAGGGTCAAGATGTGTGCTTGCCTTGTGGTCAGCCTTCAATACCCCTTGGTCTCCCTGAGCCCTTCCCCCGGTAGGACTTGGGCTCATTTGGTCCCTCAGGAGCTGGGCTGGGGGCTCCAGATGTGGCTGTGGAGCATTGCCTGTGCTGTGCCAGGGACTGGCAGCCACTGTTGGGCTGGGATAGAGGCTCTGGGGGGATTGGGGTTCCAGGGCAGGACAAGGCTGGACCTGCCCCTTCCTCCACCACACACAAAATGTTTAGAGCCAACAATCTCCTCCAGTCTGTCACAACAGGCAATGCTGGAAGTGAAATCCCAATTGTGGCATGGGCACCTGGCTGAGAAGGACAGTTCTTTTCCATAGGAAGGAAAGCACAGTGCCTCAGTGTTTGGAAGGCAGGTGAGGGTCTCACTAGGCAAGGCCAGCCAGAGTTTTCAGGAATGGCAGATTTTTGTCTGGGAGCAGTCTTTGGATATAGGGAATTCTGGAGGTGGAAGTCCAATCTCAGCCATGCGTGCCTGGAGAAGTAGGACACTTCTTTCTCATAGGGAGGAAAGCACGGAGCCTTCCCCAGTGTTTTGGGGACAGATGGGAGGTTACTCTCCTGAAACCATTGCCAGCCAGATTTGTCCTGGCAATATTCCTATGGGAAGAATCCCTGGATATAAGGAAATTTGGAGGTGAAATCCCAACTCTGGCCATGGGTGGCTGGAGCAGAAGGACAGTTCTTTTCCATTGGGAAGGAAAGCACAGAGCCCCAGTGTTTCAGCAGCACATAAGAAGTGACCCTCCACATACAAAGGTCACTTGGACCAGTCAGGCAGTCCATGGGAGGCCAAACCAGCCAGACCTGTTCTGTGTGCCCTTGGTTTCATGGGGCCCCATAGTGTCACAATGGTGCCTTGGATCCATGGGGCCCCGCAGTGTCGTAATGGTGACTTGATTCCATGGGTTCCAGCAGTGTCACAATGGCCTCTTGATTACAAGAAGACCTGCAGTGTCACACTGGCCCCTAGGTACGATGGGGTCCCACAATGTCACAGTAGCCCCTAGGTGTCATAAGGCCCCACAGTGTCACAATGGTACCAAGGATTCCATGAACCCTTGCAGTGTCACAATGGTCTCTGTGGCTCCCCAGGCCCCACAATGTCACCTGGCTCCTCTGTTCCATGAGGTCTGCAATGTCATAATGAACTCTTGGATCCTGTGTGTTTGCAGTGTCACAATGGACCATTGATGACAGGAGGCCACTCTGTGTCACCCTGGAGCTTTGGTTCCTTGCAGCCCTGCAGTGTCACAAAGGCCTCTTGGTTTCATGAGGCCCCACAATATCACAATGGTCCTCCCAGGGTCACAATGGTCTCACTGGTTCCATGAGGCCTCACAGTGTCACAATGCTTTGCATATTCCATGGGGCCTCATAGTGTCACAATGGTCCTCATGATTCCATGAGTCCCCTGAGTGTCACAGTGGTCTCTGTGAGTCCATGGTGTCCCTCAGTGTCACAATGGCCCCTTGGTTCCATAAGGCTGTAAAGTGTCATAATTGTCTTTGCATGCTTCCATGAGGCCTTGCAATGTCACAACGGACCTTTGGTTCCATGGAGTCTCACAGTGTCACAATTACCCCTTGGTTCCATGACATTCCAAAGGGTCATAATGGTCTCCATGGTTCCATGAGGCCTTGTAATGTCACAATGGACCCTTGGTTTGATGGGGCCTCACAGCATCACAATGATCCCTACATTCCATGGAGCCACACAGAGCCAGTACAGTCCCCTTGGTTACATGAGGCACAGCAATGTCACAGTGGTCTCCATGACTCCATGAGGCCCCACAGTGTCATAATGGTCCCTTGGTTCCATGGGCCCTGTGCTGCTGCATTCCCCCCTCCCCTTCTCATGCCGCCCTGCCAGCTGAGAAATGCTCCTTGGGCCTCCGCCTTGGCCAA
>NW_026992990.1:0-22979 GCF_028769735.1 Zonotrichia leucophrys gambelii
CTCCTTTCCGCCCCATTCGCCTAACTCCCTTTCCACCCCTTTGGGGACCTTCTGTCATGTCTCTGGTGACCCCATTCTGGGAATTGCCCTCTCCCAGCTCTGTTCCCCAGCACCCTTCCTGGGTGACGTCCTCTCCCCGGCCTTGGGCCCCCCCCATTTCCTGCCGTGTCTCTCCCCGCCCTGGCCAACCCCCCTGCCCGACTGTTCTTCCCGGCTTGTGTCCCAGCACCCATTCCTTCATTCCCCCACCGGGGCCGCCCATCGGGGAATGCCTCTTCCAGGTTTTCCACAACCCTCCGGCTGGCCTCTCCCCTGGCCTGTGCCCCTTCTGGGCGACGCCCATCAGGCTCTTTCCAGACCATTTTGGCTGACCGGCTTCCGTCTTGTCCCCACTTTCCGGCCTTTCCGACTCTGGTCCCACCCTTTTCCGGCCTGGTTTCCCCTTCCGGCTTGTCCCCACCCATTCCTGGCTGACTGCCTCTTCCCGGCTCGTGTCCGCCCCATTCCCCTGCCCCTCCGGCCGTCTCCCACCTTCTGTCCACTCCTGGCCCTCTCCCCCCTCTTGGTCTTGCCCAACCCCTCTGGCTCCCCTCAGGCTTGTCCCCAAACCCTTCCTAGGCTGCCTGTCTCCTTCTCTCCCCTCCTTCTGACTGGCCTCTCCGGCTCTGCCCCAACCCTTCCGGCTGGTTCCCCCTTCCCCTTGTGTCCCAGCACCCATTCCCAGGCCTCTCCAGGTCTCTCAGCACCCACTCCGGCCGACTGCGCCCCTTAGGCTTGTGTCCCGCAACCATCCGGCTGTGCTCTCCAGGCTCTGTTCGCCCACCCTTCCTGCCTACTGTCCCCTCCGGCTCTGCCCCAGCCCCATTTCTCTCTGCCTATCCTTCCTTTTGGGGGGCACCTTTCTTTTTCTGCTATACCCCTTCCCCCCCTGGGGTTTTTCCCAGGCTTGTTCCAGCACCTTTGGTCTCTGTGCTCTCTCCCCTTTGTCCCCCTTGCCCCGTCTGTGCCTGCCCCCGGGCCCGGCCTCGGCTGCTGTCCCTTCCGGTTTGGGGCCAGCTCCTGGCTTGTCTTGGGGTGTCCACCCATTCGGGGAATATTCACCCCTCTTGCTCAGCCCTCCTGTATGTCTCTCCACCCTGTGTCCAAACCCCTCTAGCTCCGATCAGGGTCTCCCAGACCATTCCTGGCTGATTGCCCCCGGCCTGTGCCCAGCGTTCCTCCTTCTGCCGTGTTTTTGCCTTCCGGTCATGAACCATTCCCGGGTTTTTGTCCCACCCATTCTTGCTAACAGTGCCTTTCCTGCTTTGTCAACCTTCCCTGGTGCCCCACTGCCAAGGGCCCGTCCGACCCAATTCATCAGGCTCCAACGTTGGGTTAACTTGGGAGTTTTTCGGTGCGGGGTTTTGGTAACGGCTCTGCAGGGTGGACCCCGGGTGGTGCTCCGCAGGTCGGTCCCAACACCTTCCTGGCTATTCTCCCACCTCGTGCCTTTTTTTTCTACCTTTCTTCTGATTTTTTCCCAGGCCGATTTCCAGCACCTCTTCCCTTCCTCTTCCGGGCCCCCTCCAGACCTTCCGGGCTCCCCTCTGCTACATTTACTCCTCCGACTTGCCGTCTTCTGTCCCACCCCTTGTCGTCCACTCCGCTTGTCGCCCATTGGAGTCCGTGTCCCAGTCTTGGGCCCTTCCGCTGCCGCCTCCCGGCTTGGTCCCCACCCCTTGCTTGTGACGCTCACTCTGGCTCCCCCCCCACCCTTCTGCCCTTGCCTCTGAACTTTTCCCTCCCTTGGGTTGTCCCCTCCGGGCTTGGTTCCCCCATTCCGGACTCGCCCCCGCGTCAGCCTTCCCTCTCGCTGCCCCATTCCTGGCTTGTGCCTCCACCCGCTCTGGTCAGCCTCACTCCGGCGGCGCTCCTCAGCTTTTCCCCATTCCTGCTCGTGCCCCCCCTCTCTCTGTGTCCCCCCCCTCTCGCCTGGACCTTTCCCCCTCCTTTTTGACCCCCAAACCCTTCGGCCTACTCCTCCCAGCTTGGGCCCCCCATTAGGCCCTTCCTTGCTGGTTTTCCAGCACCACTCTGGCCAGTGCCCTTTCGGTCTGGTCCCACACCTTCCTGGCGACTCTGGTCCTGAACTTCCGGCCGTTCTCTCCCCGGGTGGTCCCGCCCATCTGGTCTTCTCTTTTTCTTGTCCCCCCATTCCTTCTAGTCTGCCCCCAGGCCTGGTGTCCAGCCATTCCCGGCTTTTGTGCCCTCTCGGCTCTGTGCCAACCCATTCGGCGGCCTTCTGCTTTCCCAGGCCCCTGCCGCCCGGCCCGCCCTTGTCCTTCCCCCCCCTTGGCCCCTGCTCCATCCCGGCTTCTGGCCCCCCCTTCTGTGCCCGCCCCATTCCGGCCCGGGCCACCTCTCCGGGCCCTTTGGGCTCACAGTTCCTTCCCCTCTCTTCCCCGCCCATGCCCGCCCCCAGCCGCTCCCCTAATCTCGTCCCCCCTTCCCTGGGCTGACGTCCCTCCCAGCCTTGCCCACCCCTCCAGGGCCACTGTCCCGCCCCTTAGCTGTTCCCCCCATTCTTTTTCTCCGGCCTTCCCCCCTTCCTTCCTGACTTGCCTCCGGGTCTCACCCCATCCTCGGCCGTCCTCTCCTTGCTGTCCCACCATTTCCTGGCTACTTCCTTCCCAGCTCGGCCCACCCTTCTGTGCACCCCTCGCCCACCCATTCCTGGCTGTCCTCCTCCGGTCTTTTCCCCACCCATTCTGCTGTTCTCCCCTGGTCCCCCCACCTCTCGTTTCCCTTCTCGTGCCAGCCCATTCCTGGCACTTGCCTCCCTTGTCAGCCCCTTGGCTTGCCCCTGCCGTCACCTTCGCGAACGCCTGCCCAGGCTTGTCCCCCCATCTCTGTCCCCTCCCCTTGTGTCGCCCATCCTTTCTCGCTCTTGCTTCCAGCCCTTCCTGGCATTGCCTCAGGCTCTGTGTCCCACCCTTCTGGGCGTCCTCCCCGCTTGTCACACCCCTGCTCGCCCTCCCCAGGTCTGTTTAGCCCATCGGCCCTCCCCGGTCAGGTCCTGTTCCGCCCATTTCTCTCCTGCCCCCCCCTTGGCTCTTGCCTCCTCCTCCCTTCCACCCTCTGCGCTTTCCCCTTTCGGTCCTACTCTGGCTCTTCCCCGCCTTTCCAACCCTCCTGCCTGCTCTTCCAGCATCCCCTCGGGCTCTCCCTGTCTGCCCATCCATCCGGGCCCTTCCCCCTTTGTCCCGCCGCCTGTCTGCTGCTCCTTCCCGCCTTTTCCGCACCCATCCCTGCTGTGCCTTCCCTCTTGCGCCCATCCGGGTGCTGCTCCCCCGTCTGTGCCAGCACCCATTTCTAAAACCCCTCTCCAGCCTCCTCCTCGGCCTCCCGTTTAGTGTGTCCCCAGATCTGCCAGCTCCTCTACTGACTTGTCCTCATCCTGCTCTGCTCCCATTCTGACTCTATTGCCCTCCAGGCTCTGTGTCCCCACCCGGCTGCACCTCCTTCTCTCCAGCACTTCGGCCGGTTTCCCCCGCTTTCCCCGTCCCTCCGGCTGTGTCCCCCTGGTTTCCCGACCTTCCCTAGTTCCTCCCATGCCTTGTCCCCCCTTCGGCTGCTCGTCCTCTTGCCAGCATTCCGGGAATTCCTCCTCCGGTCTGGCCAGCACCCATTCCTGGGGCTGCCCTTCCACTTTCCAGCACCCTTCGCAGTGTTCCCTCCCTGTGCCTTTATTCAGCCATCGGTGCCTTCGCTGGCCCCCCATCTGCTACCCCCGGCGCACCCTTTTGTCTGTGCTCCCCGCTCTTGTCCAGCTCCACTCCGGGCGTCCCGACGTCTCCAAACCTTCTGACCAGTGCCTCTCCCTGCTCTGTTCCCCACCCTTTCTCGTGTGCCTTCTCCACCTGGTCAGCCCTTCCGGCTGTGTCCTCCTCCTGGCTGCTCACCCCTCTGTGCCGCCCCATCGGCTGCCGACCTTCCGGCACGTGCCTATCCATTTCAGCCTTCCGGCCGTTCTGCCGATTCTTTCAGCTCTTGGTCTGCCCTTCGCTGGTCCACCCCATCCTGTGCCCCTTCTCTCTGTGCCCACCCCTCCTTCTCTGCTACTCTGCACTCCACATGTTCTGGCTATGTTCTCTCAGCTCTGGCCCGCACATTTGGCGACAGGCTCACTCTTTGTTAGCACCCATCCAGGACTGCCCTTGTGGGTCTGTGCCCCACGCAACCATTCCTGGCCTCCCCTTGGCTCCTCTCTCCAGGTCTGGTCCCGCCCATTCTGGCTGACTCCCTTCCCGGCTCTGGCCAGCACCATTCTGGGTTGCCTCTCCCCGGTTGTCCAGCACCCACCGGGCGACTGCCACCCGCCGTGTCCAGCACCATTCCGGGCTAGTTCTCCTCAGCTCAGTTCCAGCACCATTCCTGGCTGTGTTCCTCTCTGCTGTTCCACCACCATTCTATGACCGCTCCCTGCTTTGTCCCAGCACCCATTCTTGTGACTGCCTCCTCCAGCTCTGTCCCAAAATGCCCCCCCAAAACAAAAAACCCAATTCCTCTCTCACTGTGCCTTCCCGGGAGGCTCCCTCCGCCCCTCCCTTCCTTGGACCGGGTTTTTGTTCCCTCAGATCTGTGTCCCGACCCATTCTGGCTTTAACCCGTTCCTCTTCCTCTCCTGGCCAGCCTCATTTGGCATCGGACTTGTCACGCCTTCCCCTGGCCTGTCCTCCTCCGGCTCTTTCTTCCTAGCCACCCAAGGGCGATGTCCATCAGCTTTCCCAGCACCATTCTGGGCTGATTCCTCTTCCGCTTGTTCCACACCCATTCCTGTGGCCTCTCCGCTCGTCTTGATTCTTCTGCGCCCCATTCGTACTGCCCTCCCTTTCCAGCACTTCCGCCTCTTGGGCCCCTCGGTCGTTCCCGCCTTTCCGCATCCTCGCTGGCCCGCACCTTCCGCCATGTCCTACTCGGTCTGTGTCCCAGCACCCATCCTCTTGCCCTTACCATTCGGCCGTCTCTTTCTCAATCGGCTCTATGCCAGCCTTTCAAGACCTCCTGGGTGATGCCCTCCCGGCTCTGTTCCAGCCCCATTCCTGGGCTGACGCTCTCCGCCTCTTGCCAGCACCTTTCCTGCGGCCCCCCCCTGGCTCTGTTCCACCATCCTGCGAGCTCTTTCCCTGATTTCCAGCACCCTTCCTGGCTTCCTTCCCTTTGCGCACCCTTCTGGGCACATTCCTTCCGCCTTTCTCTACCCGTCTGCTCTGCTCCCAGCTCTTTGTCTTAGCTTCCACTCCAGGCCGACTGCGCCCCATCGGGTCTGTGTCCCAGAAACCATTCCTGACTCAGTGCTCCGTCTCCCTGGCTCTTGTCCCCGCACCATTTCTGGGGACTGTGCCTCTCTCCCAGGCTCTGGATCCCAGCACCCATTCCTGGACTGACTGTCCTCTCTCCCTGGCTCTGCCCACCAACCATTCCTGGGCTGACTCTGCCCCTATCCCAGGCTCTGTGTCCAAGCACCCATTCCTGGGCTGAGCTGTGCTCATCCCAGGCTATGTGTCCCAGCAACCATTCCGGGGCTTACTGTTCCTCTTGCCCTGGAATTCTGTATCAGCACTCATTCCTGGGCTGACTGCGTCCCCTTAGGCTTGTGTCCCAGCACCCATTTCTTGGCTGATGCCTCTCTCCTAGCTCTGTGTCCAGCCCCCATTCCTTCCCCTGACTTTCCTCTGCCCGGCTCTGCGTCCCCGCACCGATTCCTGGCTCAGTGTTCCTCACTCCTAAGCTCTTTTCCCCCCGCCCCCCATTCATGGACTGACAGGGCCCCCTTTCCCCGGTCTTTGTCCTTGCACCCACTCCCCCCGGGGGGCCCACTGCGCCCCCTTTAGGGGCTGTCCCAGCAAACCCTTCCTGGGCTCAGGGGCTCTCTCTTTCCCCGGGTCTGTGTCCCCGCACCCATTCCTGCCCCCAGTGTTCCTCACTCCCAGGCTCTTTTCCCCCGCACCCCCTTCCTGGGTAACCCGTTCCTCTAAACCATTCTCTGTGGGCCAGCACTCAAATTTCTGTGCTAACTCGGGCTCTATGCCAGGCTTGTTTCCAAACACCCATTCCTGGCTGAATGTGCTCTCCCCTCAGGCTCTGTGTCCAGCACCCATTCCCGGTCTGACTGTGCCTCTCTCCCAGGGTCTGGGGCAGAGCACCCATTTCTGCTTGATTTTGGCCTTCCCTCCCCTGGCGTTCCTTTTTGTCCCAGTGCCGAATTTTAACCGGTTGCTGAACCCCTTTTCCCCCCTTTTCCCCCCCCTTTTTGTGTCTCCCCACCCATTCCCCTGGGCAATTTTCCCCCCCAAGGGGGTGTGTCCCAGAAACCCCTTCGGCCCACAGTTCCCCTCTCCCTGGCTCTGGGGTCCCCCAAAAACCCCTTTCTGGCTGACTGTGCCCTCTCCCAGGGTCTGGGTCCCACCCATTCCTGGGGCTGACGTCCTCTCTCCCTGGGTCTGGGCCCACACCCCTTTACTGGGGTGACTCTTCCCCTATGCCCGGCTCTGTGTCCAAAACCCATTCCTGGGCTGACTGTGCCTCTATCCCAGGCTATGTGTCCCAGCAACCCTTCCGGGGGTTACTGTTCCTCTTGCCCGGGGAAATTTTGTATCAGCACTCTTTTCCGGGGTGCGCGTCCCCTTCAGGCTTTTTGTCCCCAGCACCCATTTCTTGGCTGACTGGCCTCCTCCAAAGGGTCTGTGTCCGCCCCCCTTCCTGCTCTGTCTGTGCCTCTGCCAGGCTCTGCGTCCCAGCACCGATTCCTGGGCTCAGTGTTCCTCACTCCCAGGCCTGTTCCCAGCACCCCCTTCCCGGGGTGCCTTCCCGGGCCCGCCTCAGCCCCTTTTGGCTCTGTTCCCACCTTTCCCAGGCTATTTTCCAGCACCCTTCCCTGGCTGCTTGCCCTCCAAACCGGCTCTTTTTCCAAGGCCCCCCCCCCATTCCCTGGGCCCGGGGGTCCTTTCCCCCCATGGGTCTGTTCCCCCACCCTTTTCCCGGCTGACGGGGCCCCTTCCCAGGCTCTTTCCCCAAACACCCATCAAAGGGGTGAATCGCCCCTTTTTGGGTTTTTTCCCAGGGCCCTTCCTTGGGTAAGTGCCCCCTCAGGTTTTTTGCCCAGACCCATTCCTGTCTGACTAAACCTCTCCAGGCTCTGGGCCCAGCACATTCCCGGGGTCGTGCCCCCCCCTTTCCAGCTCTGTGTCCCCAGCACTCCCTTTTTTGGGCTACAGGCCCCCCCCAGCTCTTTTTCCTAGAAACCCCCTCCGGGCCGACTGGCCCCCCTTAGGGTTTTGTGTCCCAGCAAACCCTTCCTGGGCTATTCCCTCTCTCCCAGGGTCTGTGTTTCCCGCACCCATTCCTGCCCACGTGTTCCTCACTCCCAGGCTCTGTTTCCCCCGCACCCATTCCTGGGGTAACTTTTTCCTCTTCCTTTCCCCTGTGTGCCAGCAAATCATTTTTTGCTAACTCGGCCTATCCGGGCCCCTGTGTCCAAACCCCCATTTTCCCGGGCGAATGTGCCCCTCTCCCAGGGTCTGTGTCCCAAAACCCATTCCTGGGGTGACTGTTTCCCCCCTCCAAGGGCCCCTTCCAGCACCCATTCTGCCTGACTGTGCCCCCCCTGGCTCGGTTCCCCCGCCATTCCTGGCACCCGGCCCTTCCCAGGTCTGTTTTCCCAGCACCCATTCCCGGGGTGACTCTGCCCCCATCCAGGGTCTGGTCCAAGCACCCATTCCTGGTGAAGGCTCTTCCCGGCCCTTTTTCCCCGCAAACCCTTCCTGGGGTTAAAGTTCCTCTTCCCCCTTTTGTTTAGCACTTAAATTTCCCGGGCTGGCCCCCGTTTTCCCCTTCGGCTTTGTGTCTCCCAGCACCCCCTTTTTTTGGGTGACTGGCCCCCTCCCTGGCCCCTTTTGTCCCCCCCCCCCTTTTCCCCCTTGACTTGCCTCTCCAGGTCTGCGTCCCCCGCACCATTTCCGGGGGGTCACGTGTTTCCCCCACTCCTAGGCTCTGTTTCCCCGCCCCCCCATTCCCGGGCTGACCCTCCCCCATGCCGGCTCGTGTCCAAGCACCCATTCCTGGGGGTGCTGTTTCCCCTCCCAGGCTCTTTTTTCCAGCACCCCCCCCCACGGGCCCACTTTTCCCCACCCTCCGGGTTTTTCCCTTGGGCCCCAGCAAGAAAAACCCCCCCTGGGCTGTTGTTGGGCCTTCCCCCAAAAGGCCCCCTTTTGTCCCAGCCCATTCCTTTGGGTGACCTTTCCCCTTTTCCGCTTTTTTCACACCCATTCCTCGGGGCTGCGGTCCCCTTAAACCCCTTTTTTCCCCGCAAACCCCTTCAGGCGATGACCTCTCTCCAGCTCTGTTTCCCAGCACCCCTTTCCGGGCCCGACTTGCCTCCCAAAGGCCCCGGTCCCAGCACCCCTTCCTGGGGTATGTTTTCCCCCTCCTGGATCTTGGGCCCCCCCACCGAAAAACCCCTTCCTGGCTAAAATGTTCCCATCCATTTTTCTGTGTTCCAGCACCATTTTTGGCTAAAGGGCCCCTATCCAGGCTCTTGTCCAAACACCCCTTTCCGGGCTGAATGGCCCCTTCCCCGGGTCTGTGGGCCCAGCACCCATTCTGGGCTGACTGTGCCCTCTCTCCAAACCCCGGGGCCCGCACCCATTTTTGCCCTCGTGTCCTCCCCCCGGCTCTGTGTCCCGCCCATCCCCGGCCCGACTGTCCTCTTTTTTCCCCCGGTTTTTTCCCCCGCACCCATTCCTGGGCAATTTTTCCCATCAAGGCTCTGTGTCCCCCGCACCCATTCATGGGGTGACTCCCTCTCCCGGTTTGTTCCACACCCATTCCTTGGGGTCGGGCTTCCCTCTCCCAGGCTCTTTTCCCCACCCAGGGCCATGCCCCCCGGCCTGTGCCCAGAAAAAATTCTGGGGGATGCCCTTTCCCCTCTGTGTCCCCGCACCCCTTTCCCGGGCATTGGCCCCTTCCCCGGGTCTTTTGGTCCCAAACACCCAAATTTCCCGGGCTGACATGCCCTCTCCCCCGGCTCTGGGCCCAGCCCCATTCGGGCTGACTTGCCCCTCCCGGGTTGGTTTCCAAAACCAAACCCCTTCCCGGGGGTTACGGGGGGCCCTTCCCGGCTTGTGGTCCCCCAACCATTCCTGGGGTTACTGTTTCCCCCTTTTGCCTTTGGAATTTCCCGTTCCCCACCCATTCCCGGGGTGTTCCCCCCCCGGCTTTTTGTCCCCGCACCCATTTCCCTTGGGTACTTGGGCCCTCTCCAGGCTCTTTTTCCCAGCCCCCCTTTTTCCTCTGACTGTGGGCCCCTCCCTCTGGTCCCCCCCATTCCTGGGGCCTGTTCCTCCCCCCAAGGGCCCTTTTCCCCGCACCCATTCCCTGGCTGGACAGGGCCTCTTTCCCGGGTTTTTGTCCAGCACCCATCCGGGCCCACTGGCCCCCTTTGGTTGTGTCCCAGCAACCATTCCGGGCTCAGGTCCTCTCTCCCAGGCTCTGTGTCCGCCCCATTCCTCCCCTTCCCCGCCTTCCCCCCCGTGTTCCTCCTCCCAGGCTCGTGCCCCCGCACCCATTCCTGGGTAAAATGTTCCTCCCCTTTCCCTTTCTCTGTGGGGCCCGCCCCTTTTTGTGCCCCAAAATGGCTCTACCAGGCTCTGTTTTCCCAAACACCCATTCCCCGGGCCCGAATGTCCTCTCTCCAGGCTCTGTGTCCAGCACCCATTCCCGGCTGACTGTGCCTCTTCCCCGGCTCTGTGTCCCGAGCACCCCCTTTTTGCTCTGACTGTGCCCTCTCCCCCCGGCTCTGTGTCCCATGGCCCATTCCCGGGGCGACTGTCCTCTTCCCTGGATTTGTGTCCCAGCCCCATTCCCCGGGGAGATTGTGCATCAAGGCTCTGTGGGCCCAGCACCCATTCATGGGGTGACGTTCCCCCCTCACCCTGGCTCGTGTCCCCGCCCCCCATTTCCCGGGGGACTGGCCTCTCTTTCCCCGGCTTTTGGGGGCCCCCTTTTCCCCACCCCGGGCTACTGGCCTCCTCCCGGTCTGTGTCCAGCACCCATTCCCGGGGTGACTCTGGGCCCCCAAACCAGGCTCTGTGTCCAAGCACCCATTCCCCGGGTGACTTTTGCCCCCTATCCCGGCTTGTGTTCCCCCGCCCCATTCCGGGGTTACTGTTTCCCCTTTTCCGGGAAATTTGTCAGCACCTTCGGGCTGATGCGTCCCCCCTTCCCGTTTTTGTCCCAGCACCCATTTCGGCTGACTGGCCCTCTCCCGGCTTGTCCCAGCCCCCCTTCCTCTCCTTTCTGTGCCTCTCCAGGCTCTGGCCCCGCACCCATTCCTGGGCTCATGTTTCCCACTCCTAGGCTCTGTGTCCCGCACCCATTCTGGGTTTATTTTGCCCTTCCAGGCTCTGGTCCAGCAAACCATTCCGGCTCTGGGTTTCCCCCTCCTAGGGTTGTGTCCCAGCACCCAAATTTCCGGCTGACTTTTGCCTCATGCCGGGTCCTTTTCCAACCCCCCTTCCTGGGCTGGCGGGCCTCCTCCCCGCTTGTGTTTCCCCCCAAACCCCTTCCTTGGGGTAACCCCCGCTCCCCCCTTTTTAAACACCCACTAAGGTGAAAGCTCCCCTTTTGGTTTTTTTCCCAGCCCCCCTTCCCTTTGGGTGAAAGGCCTCTCGCTAGGGTCGGTCCCAGCCCCATTCTTGCTGGCCTCTTTCCCGGGTCTGCGTCCCAGCACCGATTCCTGGGCCAGGGGTTTTCCCCCACTCCTAGGCTATGTGTCCTAGCACCCATTCCTGGACTGACTCTGCCTCTATGCCTGGCTCTGTGTCCAAGCCCCCATTCCTGGGCTGACTGTGCCTCTCTCCCAGGCTCTGTGTAACAGCACCCATTCCTGCTCTTACTGTGCCTTTCCCCCTGGCTCTGTGTCCCAGCGCCGATTCCTGTGCGGACTGTTCCTCTCTCCCTGGCTCTGTGTCTCAGAACCCATTCTTTGGCTAACTGTGCCTCTCTCCCAGGCTCTTTGTCTTAGCTTCCACTCCAGGGCCGACTGCGCCCCCATCAGGGTCTGTGTCCCAGCAACCATTCCTGGACTCAGTGCTCCTGTCTCCATTTCTCTGTGTCCCAGCACTCATTTCTGTGCTAACTCGGCCTCTATGCCAGGCTCTGTGTCCAAGCACCCATTCCTTGGCTGAATTTTCCTCTCTCCTAGGCTCTGTGTCCCAGCACCCATTCCTGCACTGTCTGAGCCTCTGCCAGGCTCTGCGTCTCAGCACCGATTCCTGGGCTCAGTGTTCCTCACTCCTAGGCTATGTGTCCTAGCACCCATTCCTGGACTGACTCTGCCTCTATGCCTGGCTCTGTGTCCAAGCCCCCATTCCTGGGCTGACGGTGCGTCTCTCCCAGGCTCTGTGTCCCACCACCCAATCCTGGGCTGACTGGGCCTCTCTCCCAGGCTCTTTCTCCTAGCACCCACTCCAGGGCTGACTGTGTCCCCTTCTGGCTTTGTGTCCAAGCACCCATTCCTTGGCCGAATGCGCCTCTCTCCTAGGCTCTGTGTCTCAGCACCCATTCCTGCTCTGACTGAGCCTCTGCCAGGCTCTGCGTCCCAGCACCGATTCCTGGGCTCAGTGTTCCGCACTCCTAGGCTCTGTGTCCCAGCACCCATTCCTGGACTGACTCTGCCTCTATGCATGGCTCTGTGTCCAAGCCCCAATTCCTGGGCTGACGGTGCCTCTCTCCCAGGCTCTGTGTCCCGCCATCCATTCCTGGGCTGACTGGGCCTCTCTCCCAGGCTCTTTCTCCTAGCACCCACTCCAGGGCCGACTGCGCCCCCTTCAGGGTCTATGTCCCAGCAAACATTCCTGGGCTCAGTGTTGCTCTCTACCAGGCTCTGTGGCCCAGCACCCATTCCTGGACTGACTCTGCCTCTATGCCTGGCTCTGTGTCCAAGCCCCCATTCCTGGGCTGACGGCGCCTCTCTCCCAGGCTCTGTGTCCCACCATCCATTCCTGGGCTGACTGGGCCTCTCTCCCAGGCTCTGTGTCACAGCACCCATTCCTGCTCTTACTGTGCCTTTCCCCCTGGCTCTGTGTCCCAGCGCCGATTCCTGTGCTGACTGTCCCCTTTCCCTGGATTTGTGTCCCAGCACCCTTTCCTGGGCAGATTGGGCCTATCAATGCTCTGTGTCCCAGCACCCATTCCTGGGCTGACAGTTCCTCTCTCCCTGGCTCTGTGTCTCAGCACCCATTCCTGGGCTGAGTCTGCCCCTATGCCAGGCTCTGTGTCCAAGCACCCATTCCTCAGCTGACTGGGCCTTTCTCCCAGGCTCTTTGTACAAGCACCTATTTCAGGGCTGACTGCGCCTTCTTCAGGCTATGTGTCCCAGCACCCATTCTTGGGCTCATGTGCTCTCTACCGCTCTGTGTCCCAGCCCCTTCCTGGTGACTGTTCACTCTCCCTGGATTTCTGTTCAGCACCCATCCTCGGCTGACTGCGTCGCTTCTGGCTGTGATTGTCCGCACCCACTTTAGTGACTGGCCTCTGTCTAGGCTCTGTGTCCCAGCACCCATTCCTGCTCTGACTGTGCCTCTGCAAGGCTCTGTGTCCCAGCACCCATTCTGGGCTCAGTGTTCCTCACTCCTAGGTCTGTGTCCTAGCACCCATTCCTGGACTACTCTGCCTCTATGCCTGGCTCTGTGTCCAAGCACCCATTCCTGGTCTGACTGTGCCTCTCTCCCAGGCTCTTTATCCTAGCACCCACTCCAGGGGCGACTGCACACCCATCAGGGTCCGTGTCGCAGCAACCATTCCTGGGCTCAGTGTTGCTCTCTCCCAGGCTCTGTGTCACATCCTGTTCCTGCTCTGACTGTGCCTATCTCCCTGGCTCTGTGTCCCAGCACGCATTCCTGCCCTCATAGTTCCTCACGCCCAGGCTCTGTGCCCCAGCACCCATTCCAGGGCTAACTCTGCCTCTATCCATTTCTCTGTGTCCCAGCACTCATTTCTGGGCTAACTCGGCCTCTATGCCAGGCTCTGTGTCCAAGCACCCATTCCTGGGCTGACTGTGCCTCTCTCCGAGGCTCTGTGTCCCAGAACGCATTCCTGGGCTCAGTGTTCCTCACTCCCAGGCTCTGTGCCCCAGCACCCATTCGTGGGTTAACTGTGCCTCTATCAGTTTCTCTGCGTCCCAGCACTCATTTCTGGGCTGAGTCTGCCCCTAGGCCAGGCTCTGTGTCCAAGCACCCATTCTTGAGCTGACTGGGCCTTTCTCCCAGGCTCTTTGTACAAGCACCTATTTCAGGGCTGACTGCGCCTTCTTCAGGCTATGTCTCCCAGCACCCATTCTTGGGCTCACTGTGCCTCTCTCCCAGGCTCTGTGTCCCAGCACCCATTCCTCGGCTGACTGCGTCCCCTTCAGGCTTTGTGTCCCCGCACCCATTCTTTAGCTGACTGCGCCTCTCTCCTAGGCTCTGTGTCCCAGCACCCATTCCTGCTCTGACTGAGCCTCTGCCAGGCTCTGCGTCCCAGCACTGATTCCTGGGCTCATTGTTCCTCACACCTAGGCTCTGTGTCCCAGCACCCGTTCCTGGACTGACTCTGCCTCTATGCATGGCTCTGTGTCCAAGCCCCCATTCCTGGGCTGACGGTGCCTCTCTCCCAGGCTCTGTGTCCCGCCACCATTCCTGGGCTTAATGTTCCTCTTGCACTGGAATTCTTGTATCAGCACCTCATTCCTGGGCTGACTGCGTCCCTTCAGGCTTTGTGTCCCCAGCACCCCATTTCTTGGGACTGCGCCTCTCTCCTAGGCTCTGTGTCCCAGCCCCCATTCCTCCTCTGACTGTGCCTCTGCCAGGATCTGCGTCCCAGCACCGATTCCTGGGCTCAGTGTTCCTCACTCCTAGGCTCTGTGTCCCTGCACCCATTACTGGGCTGACCCTACCCCTATGCCAGGCTCTGTGTCCAAGCACCCATTCCTGGGCTGACTGTGCCTCTCTCCCAGGCTCTTTGTCCTAGCACCCACCACAGGGCCGACTGCACACCCATCAGGGTCCGTGTCCCAGCAACCATTCCTGGGCTCGGGGGGTTTTTTGGCCTCTCACAGGCCTGGGGCCCCCAGAAAACCGTTTCCCTTTGGGCCCTTGGACGCCCTCCCCCCCTCCCCCTTGGATTTCCCCCAAAATCAGCCCCCCTTTTTCCTCGGGTTGCCCTCCCTTTCCCCCTTCAGGTTTTGGTGTCCCAGAAACCCTTTCCCTTTAAAGGCGGGCCCTCCCCCCTCTCCCTAGGCTCGGGTCCCCCCCCAGCCCCCAATCCGGGCCCCCGGGACTATCCCCCTGGGAAAGGCCCTCGGCCCCCCAAGAAACCCTTTCCCCCGGGGGCCTCAGTTTTCCCCTAAACCCCCTAAAAATTTTGTGCCCCCCAGAAAACCCTTTTTCCTGGGCTAATTTTTTTCCCTCTACCCCCTTTTTCTTTTGTCCCCCAGCACCCTTATTTCTGTGCTAACTCGGACTCTATGCCAGGTCTGTGTTCACCCCTAGGCCCACCCATACCCTGGCTGAAATGTTGCCTCCTCTCCCCCAAGGCCCTCTGTTCCCCCCCCCAGCACACCCATAATCCCCTGGCCTGACTGGTGCCCCCCTCACCCTCCAAGCCCTCTTTATATTCCAGAATTCAACCATTTTTCCTGGCACTGAACCTATGGCCCCTCTCCCCCTGGCCTCTGTGTCCCATGGCCCATTTCCTGTGCTGGACTGTCCTCCTTTTTTCCCTGGAATTTTGTGTTCCCAGCAAACCCTTCCTGGGCAATTGTTTTTTATTTTTTTTTTCCCCTTATCAAGGCTCCTGTGGTCCCAGCAAACCCCAATTCATGGGCTGACCAATTCCCCTCACCTCTCCCTGGCTTTTTGTTCCCCCTCACCAACCCATACCCCCTTGGCTACTGGTGCCTCTCTCCTTCCCAGCTCCCTTTTTTTTGTCTTAGCTTCCACTCCCAGGGCCGACGGCGCCCCCCAATCAGGGTCCCTGTGGTTCCCCCAGAAAACCATTCCGGACTCAGTGCTCGGTTCCCCCACCCCCTGCTTCTTTTGGTGGGGTCCCCCCCGCACCCCATTTCCCCTGGGCCTTGGGAACTGTGCCTCACTCCCCAGCCTTCCTTGAATTTCCCACACCCATTTTCCTGGAACTTGAATGTCCCCCCCTCTCCCTGGCTTTCTGCGTCCCACAAACCCAATTGCAGGGCTGTACCTCTGCCCTATGCCAGGCCCCCCTATTGTTGTCCCCCAAGAAACCCAATTCCTGGCTACTGGTGGGGCCTCTTATCCCAAGGCTAGTGTTCCCCCAGCAAACCATTCCTGGGACTTTACTGTTTCCTCCTAGCCCTTGGAATTCTGTTAAAAATCCACCCACTCCCATTTCCGGGTCGGGCTGCCGTCCCCCCTTCAGGCCTTTTTTTTTTGTGTTCCCCAGCACCCAATGTTTCTTTTCTTGCAGAAAACTGGCTCCTCTCTCCCCTAGGCTCTGTGGTCCCCCCCAGCCCCCAAATTCCATTTCCCTCTGGACTGAAGCCTCTGCCAGGCTCTGCGTCCGCACTGAATTCCCTTGCCCCTCCATGGGTTTTTCCTCACACCCCCCTCGCTCTGTGTCCCCCAGCAAAAAAACCCATTTCCTGGGCCTTGAACAGGCCCTCTCCCAGGCTCTTTTGTCCCTGGCCACCCACTTCCTGGGCCGACTGGCCGCCCCCTTGAGGGTTCCCTGGTGGGGTCCCCCCACCCCAAACCATTTTTCCCTTGGGGCACAATGCTCCTCCTATCCCCAGCCCTTCCGTGTCCCGCAACCCATTTCCCTGCCCCTCAGGTTTCCCGCAACTCCCCAGGCTCCTGTGGCACCAGCACCCAATCCTTGGTCCTAATGTTTTTCCTCTATCCATTTTTTTTTTCTCCTTTGGTGCCACCCTCATGTTTCTGTGGTAAACCTGCGGACTCTATGCCAGGCTCTGGGTGTCCAAGCGACCCCAATTCCCTGTGCTGGAAAAATGGTTGCCCCTCTCTCCCAGGCCCCTTCCCTGTGTCCCCACTCCCAATTTCCTGTACTTGGACCTGTCCCTTCTCTCCCAAGCCTCTGAACCAGAACACCCATCTCTTCTCAACAACCAACAATCGGAGGAGAGGAAAAAAGAGAGATGGGTGAATCCTGGGATCAGAAGGCTTTGGAAAGAGAGGCACAGTTCCCCCCCCAGCCCAGAAATGGGGTGCTTTGACACATAGCTGGGAGAAAGCACAATTTTTCAGCCCAGAAGGTTCCTTTTGGGACACAGAAGCCGAATCTGCCCAGGAATGGGTGCTGGGACACAAATCCAGGGAAAGAGGACAGTCAGCACAGGAATCGGCACTGGGACACAGAGCCAGGGGGAGAGGCACAGTCAGAGCAGAAATGGGTGCTCTGACACAGAGCCTGGGAGAGAGGCACAGTCAGACCAGGAATGGTTGCTGGGACACAGAGCCTGAGAGAGAGGCACATTCAGCCCAGGAATGGGTGCTTGGACACAGAGCCTGGCATAGAGTCCGAGTTAGCACAGAAATGAGTGCTGGCACACAGAGAAATGGATAGAGGAACAGTTACCCAGGAATGGGTGCTGGGAGACCTGAAGAGCTGGGAGGTGCAGAACCTGAGGAGGAATGGGTGCTGGGGACACAGAGCCTGGGAGGGGCAGCCCTGAGGGAATGGGTGCTGGGACACAGAGCCTGGGAGAGAGGCACAGTCAGCCCATGAATGGGTGCTGGACACAGAGCCTAGGAGTGAGGAACACTGAGCCCAGGAATCGGTGCTGGGACGCAGAGCCTGGCAGAGGCACAGTCAGAGGAGGAATGGGGGCTGGGACACAGAGCCTAGGAGAGAGGCGCAGTCAGCCAAGAAATGGGTGCTGGGACACAAAGCCTGAAGGGGACGCAGTCAGCCCAGGAATGAGTGCTGATACAGAATTCCAGGGCAAGAGGAACAGTAAGCCCAGGAATGGTTGCTGGGACACATAGCCTGGGATAGAGGCACAGTCAGCCCAGGAATGGGTGCTTGGACACAGAGCCTGGCATAGGGGCAGAGTCAGCCCAGGAATGGGTGCTGGGACACAGAGCCTGGGAGAGAGGCACAGTCAGCCCAGAAATGGGTGCGGGGACACAGAGCCAGGGAGACCGGAGCACTGAGTCCAGGAATGGTTTCTGGGACACAGACCCTGATCGGGGCGCAGTCGGCCCTGGAGTGGAAGCTAAGACAAAGAGCCTGGGAGAGAGGCACAGTTAGCCAAGGAATGGGTGCTGAGACACAGAGCCAGGGAGAGAGGAACTGTCAGCCCATGAATGGGTGCTGGGACACAGAGCCTTGATAGGAACAATCTGCCCAGGAATGGGTGCTGGGACACAAATCCAGGGAAAGAGGACAGTCAGCACAGGAATCGGCACTGGGACACAGAGCCAGGGGGAGAGGCACAGTCAGAGCAGAAATGGGTGCTCTGACACAGAGCCTGGGAGAGAGGCACAGTCAGCCCAGGAATGGGTGCTGGGACACAGAGCCTGAGAGAGAGGCACATTCAGCCCAGGAATGGGTGCTTGGAAACAGAGCCTGGCATAGAGTCCGAGTTAGCACAGAAATGAGTGCTGGCACACAGAATGGATAGAGGACAGTTACCAGGAATGGGTGCTGGGGCACAGAGCCTGGGAGTGAGGAACTATGAGGCAGGAATGGGTGCAGGGACAGCGAGCCTGGGAGAGGAGAGCAGAGCCCAGAATGGTTGCTGGGACACAGAGACCTGGAGGGGGCAGCGGCCCGAGATGGGTGCTGGACACAGAGCCTGGAGAGAGGCCAGTCAGCCAGGAATGGGTGCTGGACACAGAGCCAGGATAGAGGACAGTCAGTCCAGAATGGTGCTGGGAACGGCACAGAGGTCTTGGAAGAGTGAGGAGGCACAGTCAGCCCAGGAATGGGTGCTGGGACACAGAGCCAGGGAGAGAGACACTGAGTCCAGGAATGGTGCTGGGACACAGAGCCTGAGAGGGCACAGGCAGAAGGGTGCGGGCCACCTGGGAGAATTAGGAATGCTCTGACAGACCAGAGGATGGGCTGGACAAGAGCTGGAGAGGGCAACAGTTAGCCAGGAATGGGTGCTGAGACACAGAGCCAGGGAGAGAGGAATTGTCAGCCCATGAATGGGTGCTGGGACACAGAGCCTTGATAGGAACAATCTGCCCAGGAATGGGTGCTGGGACACAAATCCAGGGAAAGAGGACAGTCAGCACAGGAATCGGCACTGGGACACAGAGCCAGGGGGAGAGGCACAGTCAGAGCAGAAATGGGTGATCTGGCACAGAGGCTTGGAGAGAGGCACAGTCAGCCCAGGAATGGGTGCTGGGACACAGAGCCTGGGAGAGAGGCACATTCAGCCCAGGAATGGGTGCTTGGACACAGAGCCTGGCAAGAGGGAGTCCGAGTTAGCCAGGAATGGTGCTGGCACACAGAGAAATGGATAGAGGGAACAGTTCAGCCCAGGAATGGGTGCTGGGACACAGAGCCTGGGATGAGGAACACGAGCCCAGGAATGGGTGCGGGACACAGAGCCTGGAGAGAGAGCACTGAGCCCGGAATGGTGCTGGACACAGACCAAAGGGAGGGCAGTCGCCCTGGAGTGGGGTGCTAAGACAAGAGCCATGGAGAGGGCAGTCAGCCCAGTGAATGGGTGCTGGGACACAGAGCCTAGGAGTGAGGAACACTGAGCCCAGAATCGTGCTGGGACGCAGAGCTGGCAGAGGCCAGTCAAGAGGAATGGGTGCTGGGACACAGAGCCTAGCAGAGAGGCGCATTCAGCCAAGGAATGGGTGCTGGGACACAAAGCCTGAAGGGGACGCACCAGCCCGAATGAGTGCTGATAAGAATTCCAGGAAGAGGACAGTAAGCCCAGGAATGGTTGTGGGACACATAGCCTGGGAAGAGGCACGTCAGCCAGGAATGGGGCTTGGACACAGAGCCTGGCATAGGGCAGAGTCAGCCAGGAATGGGTGCTGGGACACAGAGCCAAGGAGAGAGGACAGTCAGTCCAGGAATGGTGCTGGACCAGAGCCTGGAGAGAGGCACATCAGCCAGAAATGGGTGTGCGGGACACAGAGCCTAGGATGACCGGACACTGAGCCAGGAATGGTTTCTGGGACACAGACCTGGACGGGGCACAGTCGGCCCAGGAGTGGGCTGAGACACAGAGCCTAGGAGAGAGGCACAGTTAGCCAAGAATGGGTGCTGGGACACAGAGCCTGGGAGAGGAAGTCAGCCCAGAATGGGTGCTGGGACACAGAGCCTGAAGGAACAAGTCGCCCAGGAATGGGTGCTGGGACACAATCCGGAAAGAGGACAGTCAGCCAGGAATGGCCTGGACACAGAGCCAGGGGAAGGGCAAGTCAAGCAGAAATGGGTGTCTGGACAGAGCGGAGAGAGGCACAGTCAGCCCAGGAATGGGTGCTGGGGACCAGAGCCTGGAGAGAGGCACATTCAGCCCAGGAATGGGTGCTGGACACAGAGCCTGGGAGAGGAGCACGAGTAGCCAGGAAATGGTTGCTGGACACAGAGCCTGGATAGAGGAGGCAGATCGCCCAGATGGAGTGGGAATAAGCAACAAGAGCCTGGAGAGAGGCCACAATGAGCGCACAGGAAAATGCGTGTGGGACACAGAGCCTGGGAGGAGGACTGTAGCCCAGAATGGGTGCTGGGACACAGAGGACCTGAGAGGTGGGACAACTGAGCCCAGGAATGGGTGCTGGGACACAGAGCCTGGGAGAGAGGCAGTCAGCCCAGGAATGGGTGCTGGGACACAGAGCCAGGGAGAGAGGCAGAGTCAGCCCATGAATGGGTGCTGGGACACAGAGCCTAGGAGTGAGGAACACTGAGCCCAGGAATGGGTGCTGGGACACAGAGCCTGGGAGAGAGGCACAGTCAGCCCAGGAATGGGTGCTGGGACACAGAGCCTGGGAGAGAGCAGAGAATTTTTTTTTTTTTTTTTTTTTTTTTTTTTTTTTTTTTTTTTTTTTTTTTTTTTTTTTTTTTTTTTTTTTTTTTTTTTTTTTTTTTTTTTTTTTTTTTTTTTTTTTTTTTTTTTTTTTTTTTTTTTTTTAAAAAAAAAAAAAAACAAAAAAAAAAAAAAAAAAAAAAAAAAAAAAAAAAAAAAAAAAAAAAAAAAAAAAAAAACACAAAAAAAAAAAAAAAAAAAAAAAAAAAAAAAAAAAAAAAAAAAAAAAAAAAAAAAAAAAAAAAAAAAAAAAAAAAAAAAAAAAAAAAAAAAAAAAAAAAAAAAAAAAAAAAAAAAAAAAAAAAAAAAAAAAAAAAATTCCAGGGAGAGAGGAACAGTAGCCCAGTGGAATGGTTGCGGACGCATAGTGGGGTGGAAAGCCCAGTCAGCCCAGGAATGGGTGCTGGACACAGAGCCTGGAGAGGGCAGAGTCAGCCCAGAATGGTTGGGACACAGAGCCAGGGAGAGGACAGTCAGTCCAGGATGGGTGGGGACCAGAGCCTGGAGACGGAGCACTGGAGCCAGGAATGGTCTGGGACACAAAGCCCTGATCGGGCGCAGTCGGCCGGATGGAGCTGAGACAAGAGCCTAGGAAGAGGCACGTTAGCCAAGAATGGGTGCTGGACACAGAGCTGAGGAAATGCCAGGAATGGGCTGGCCAGCATCGGAAGGCAGTAGGCAGAAGTGCTGGCACAGAGCAGGGGAGAGAGCAAGCGAATGGGTGCTGGGACACGAGCTGAGGGGCACAGTCGCCGGAATGGGTGCTGGGACACAGAGCCTGGAGAGGCCATCAGCCCAGGAATGGGTGCTGGACACAGAGCCTAGGCAAGGAGGCGAGTAGCCAGAGATGAGCTGGACCAGGAATGGATGAGGCACGAGTTGCCAGGAATGGTGCTGGGGCACAGAGCCTGGAGTGAGGACACTAGGCGGAATGGGTGCTAGGACAAGAGCCTGGGAGAGAGGCACGAGTCGCCAGGAATGGTGCTGGACACAGACCTAAGGGGCGGACACGAGCCCGGAATGGTGCTGAGGACACAGAGCCTAGGAGGAGGACCGTCAGCCCAGGAATGGGGCTGGACACAGAGCCAGGAGAGAGGCAGATCAGCCAGAATGGGTGCTGGGACACAGAGCTGGAGGAGGCAACATGAGCCCAGAATGTGCTGGGACACAGACAGGAGAGAGGACAGAGCGGAATCGTGCTGGGACACAAGCCTGGGAGGAGGACACGAGTCCCAGGAATGGTGCTGGAGCACAGAGCCCGGAAGGGGACTAGTGCCAGGAATGGGTGCTGGACCAGAGCCGGGAAGAGCACAGAGGCCGGAAGGTGCGGGACACAGAGCCTGGAAGAAGGACACTAGCCCAGGAATGGTCTGGGACACAGAGCCTGAGAGGTGAGACAGTCGGCCGGAATGTGGGCTGGAGACACAGAGCCTGGAGAGAGGCACAGTCGAGCCAGAATGGGTGCTGGACACAGAGCCAGGGAGAGGAGCAATCAGCCAGAATGTGCTGGGACACAGACCGAGAGTGAGGACACTGGAGCCCAGGAATGGTGCTGGCAAGCGGGGACACAGACCTGGGAGAGAGGCACAGTCAGCCCAGGGAAAGGGTGCTGGGGCACAGTGGCCCATAGGGCCGAGTTAGCCCAGAAAAGATGCGGTACGCAGAGAAACGGAAGAGGGACAGTTAACCCACGAAAGGGTGCTGGGGGGCAGAGCCTGGGGTGAGGAACACTGAGGGCAGGGAAAGGGGGGTGGGGCAAGAGTGGGAGAGAGGGGCACTGATCCCAGGAATGGGTTTCTGGGACACAGACCCTGGAAAGGGGGGCCCGTCGGCCCTTTTGTGGGGGGCTAGGACAAAAAAAAACTGGGAGAGAGGCCCCGTCAGCCCAGGAATGGGTGTTTGGGCACAGGCCCGGATAGAAACAGAGGCAGTCCATGAATGGGTGCTTGGGCACAGAGCCCAGGAGTGAGGAACACTTGGCCCCGGAAATTTTTTTCTGGGAACCCCAAAAGTCAGGGAGAGGGGGACAAATGAGCCCGGGGAAAGGGTCTGGGACAAAAGAGCCTGGGAGAGAGGCACAATCCGGCCCCGGGAAAGGGTTGCTTGGGAAAAAGACCTGGGAAGAGGCCAGTTAGCCAGGAAAAGGGTGCGGACAAGAGTGGAAGAGGGGAAAATTAGCCCCGGAAATTGGGGGTGGTGGGGCCCAGAAGGGCCCGGGAGTGGGGGAACACAATGGGCCGGAATGGGTGCTGGACACAGAGCCTGGAGGAGGAAAACGAGCCCCGGAATGGGTGGGCCCGGTAACACAGAGCCTTGGGGAAAGAGCCCAAACCCCTGAGCCCCGGGAAAGGTTTCTGGGACACAGACCCTGGGGGGGGGGCAGTCGGGCCCCGGGGGTGGGGCAAGGGGAAAAAAGCCTGGGGGAGAGGCCCAGTAGCCCCCCGGAAAAAGGGGGGTGGGACACAGAGCCGGAAAAGGGGGCACCGTCAGCCAGGGAAAGGGTGCTGGGAAAAAAACCAGGGGGGAGGAACATAGCCAAGGGAAAGGGTGCTGGGGGAGAGCCTGGAGAGGCCCGTCAGGCCCGGAAAGGGTTTTGGGAACAAAGCCTGGAAAAAGGCACACAGCCCGGAATGGTGCTGGGGAAAAAAGCCAGAAGGGGGGCCCTTTAGCCCGGGGTGGGTGCCGGGAAAAAAGCCTGGGAAGGGCCCAAATCAGCCCCGGAATGGGTTTTGGGGCACAGAGCCGGGAAGAGGACAGTATCCAGGAAAGGGGGGCTGGGACCCCGAGCCTGGGGGGGAGAGGCACAGTCAGCCCAAAATGGTGCGGGGGCACAGAAACCAGGGAGACCGGGGCACTGAGTCCCCGGGAAAGGGTTTTTGGGACACCGACCCCGAAGGGGCGCAGTCGGCCC
>NW_026992991.1:0-22949 GCF_028769735.1 Zonotrichia leucophrys gambelii
CTGTTGGTTTGATCAGTGTCATTGGAGAGGTGGCACTGTAACCCTCCAATCCGCTGTCACTTTTGGAAAACTATAAATGTTGGAGTCAGAATATAAACTTCACATTTTTTCTTCACCTTGAGAACAGCGATGTGTGCTTCTGTTCTTTCCTGTCCTCTAGTGACATCTGGTGACTGCCAAAGTGTACTGCAGCCTAGGCTGAGACAGAGTCTGGATTGCCCGTATTGTCCCCCCTCTTTGGTGCTTTTCCTGCTGTTCTTGGGGTAATGGCAACTGCTGTGGGTTTCAAGGAGGATTCTCTCATTTTGGATCTCTGGAGGGGGTCCTGGAGTGGAAACAGGTTTGTATTTCCTGGAATGGTTTTGAGAGATTGTTCTGTGGACTCGAGAGCAAGGGCTCTTTTTGGACTCTGCAAAGCTGTTCTCCAAGGAGGAGTGGTATATTGTGGGGGTCTGCCTCATGGAGGCCCTCTTTGATGATTGCACCGTAGATGTGGGATCACTGCTGGTTCAGTGGAAAAAGTGTGAGGAGCTTTGGCAGGGGTCTGGCTCTTGTACCCCTCGGAGTTCCCTGTGGACCCCTTCTGTGTTGGACGTGGATGAGGGGGAGTTTGAGTTTCTGTGCGATGTGGAGCTCTCTCCCCACCCTGGGATGGTGTGCTGAGGGACGGCTCCAACTCGGGTGATGGCGATGGTTCCCCCGGGGTGGATTTGGCTGTGCCAGGCTCCCTTGTGCCGCTCTGCAGTGATGCGGGTCCAGGGGCTGCACCTCTCTCGGCACCCCTCCCCTCCTCCATGTCGGGGACAGGGGCCCCGCACCGGTCTCGTCCTGTTGCAGACATCTTTTCATTAAAATCCTTTCATTAGGATTTTTCCTGCTGAAGATGAGAAATTTCAGCAACAAAGTGTAAACAAAGGTTATCTGCTGCTGTGGAATTCAACATGTGGATCCGTGATTGGTCTCCTGTGGATGTTTGGATTTACTGACCACTCACGTCAGAGCTGCTCTTGCTCTCTGATGAGACACAGATCTTTGTTATTCATTCCTTTAGATTCTATTCTTAGCTTAGCCTTCTGAGGAACCTTTTGCTTTCTACTTCTTTTTAGTATAGTTATAATGTAGTATATATATAATAAAATAATAAATCAAGCCTTCTGATCATGGAGTCAATATTCTCGTCTCTCTCTCATCCTGAAACCCTTGTGACCACGGTCACATCATCCCAGTCCACACTGGGTTTGCAGGCCGTGCTGGAACCTGTGCCCGCCAAGGCGCCCCCTGCCAGGGCTGTGGCACGACAGGGCGCTGAGGTATTTACCTTTAGTGCGAATGCCGACATGGCCAGCAGGAGGCCGGTGGGTTCCCGGGGCTGTGGCGCTTCCTCGTCGAATTTGTGGACACTTCCCTTGTGCCAGGTGAGTGTGTGTCCGAGGGACCCTGTGCGTTTCTGCCGAGAAGCCAAAACTAAGACTGACAAGATGAATGAGCCTGTCTCCTTGTGGCATTCGCAGGATCGCAGAGTGGGCTCCTCTGGCTCTGCCGGTGCTGCCAGTGGTGCAGGGACGAGTGGTGTTGAGTTGGCTCCCAGTCAATCATCTCCTCTTGTCTCTGTGAGGCCCAAGGACTGGGACACAGCAGGTGTGATGGCTTTGCCAGGGGGTTCCCAGGCTTTCCCTGTGCACAGGGGTGTTACTCCTAATACCCATGAACCCTCTTCACATAAGCTGGAGAGAGAAGTTTGTGATGTGGTTGCTCAGCATTGTTATGAATAAGAAGCTTGACTAGGCCAATATTCAAGCAGCAATCGATTTATTATTTAATATGGTAAAGGATGAGCAATACAGCGCTGGGTACAGTGGGGGAAGTTTTCCCTCCAACTGCACACCGATAATTGAGGCTTACAGGTATTTATAGGGGTGCTTACCTTTTTTTTTTTCAGCAGTTTCTATTTCCAATTTTTTACTCATCAGCAATTTTTTATCCAATTTATTACATCACAATTCTATACACTATCGTGATTTTAATTTCTCAGGGTGTTTCTCAAAGGAGTATCCCCAGATGGTGACGGCCCAGTTTCCAAAAGAAGAAAGACGAATCCCATCTGGTGGGGTCCAGATCCCCAAATGTGTGTCCACCTTTTAATTGCAGAGACTATAAATCTCATAACAGTGATGTCCATCTTCCCTTTGGTCAAAACCATAAATCCTTGAGGCGATGTTCATTTTCCTTTCTCAAACTGTTTTTCTCTGCTTCAATAAGGTGTGAGATAAGCATATTTCCTTTATATATATCCCAAAGCTATAGTTTCAAGGATACAAGTAACATTCTAAAATTAAACTTCAAAAGGTTATTATTGCAGACCTTTTTTATAGATTAAATGCCAGCAAAAAACAACATCCTTAACACCTTAATTTGAGTGCTCCTAAATCAACCAGGGTTAATTGCAAACAAATTATAGGTTCAAAGGCCTTTTTCCATGCTTTATTTTCCTCAGTTATTATTAGAATTCACAACTATCTCATTGTCAGTGTCCACACATTTCGCATTCACAAATACACACGTCTCCTGTTTGTACCTGACACGAAACACAGCTTTGCATCTCACAGCATGGTTTGGGATCTGCTGAGGTTATGCAGACTCTCCGGAGGGTTGCTTCGGACGTGCTGGCACCTCGTGACCTCCATCATGTGGCACATTCTCTTTTTGACCCTGTGCAGTTTGATGGTTTTGAGACCAAGTGGGCTCGTTTGGCAGCCCACGCGGTGGAGCAGAATGCTGCGCTGGCGCTGCAGGACCCCAGGCGTGGGGTTGTCACTGACGTGCTGTTGGGCACAGGGCTTTATGAAGATGCTCGGGGGCAGGTTGGCCTTGATCCTCTTGTGCTTGACCAGTGCCACCCGCTGGGCATGGCAGCGATTGTTCAGACCCTGGAAATGGCTGCTCCTAGGCAGTCATTTGTGACCATTGTCCAGGGGGTTGATGAGCTTTTCATGGCATTTGCAGCAAGGCTGATTGTGTCTGTGGAGAGGCAGGTGCCTGATCCTGTGGCAAGGAGGATTGTGGTTGCAAACCTTGTGAGGTGTAATTGCAGTGATGCTTATAGGAGGTTCATAATGGCTCTGCCTTGTTTTCGTACTGTCTTCGGGATGGTGGAGGCCTGTGCAGACATCATCCCCTCGGGTCAGAAGTTGGCTGCCGTGGCTGCCGCTGTGCAGCCGGTCTGGGCAGCACCGCAGGGCAGGCGGCCACAGCAGGGGACTGTGCAGGCTGGCAAGAAGCAGGGGAAGAAAGCACAGAAGTTCAAATTCCCCATGTTCTTATGTGGTCGGTGTGGTAGGCTGAATCACATGTCCAATATCTGCAAGGAAACTGTTCATGTTAATGGCCAGGCTTTACCGGGCTCGGGAAATGTGAAGTGGAGTGCGCAGCAGGGACGTGCCCAGACACAAGCTTCTCTCCAGACCCTGGAACCGATGGAGGTCTCCTTGGCCGGCTTGCAGCCAGCACCCATGGCTCAGCAGGTATGGATGTCTACACCACAGCAACAGTTGTCTTAGAATCTTGTAAAATACACAAAGTTCCCCTGGATGCCTTTGATCCCTTGGGTGGGGGCATGAGTGCTTTCCTTATGGGGAGGTCTTGTGCCACCCTTCAGGGCATCATTGTGCACCTGGGGCTCATCAATGCAGATTTCACAGGGCAGATTTGTGCCATGGTCTCCACACCCAACCCCCCCGGCCACAATCCCGAAAGGGACACAACTTGTTCAACTTGTGCCTTTTAAGTCCTCTGTTCGCCGGACAGCTGACTGGTTGTGTGGAGCTGGTGGCTCTGGATCCACTGGGCCGCCTCAAGTTTGCTGGACTGCTGTCCTGACCAAGGACCGTCCCGAGATGCTGTGTACCCTGTCTGTTCCTGGTGCAACACCATCAGAAATCCACCTCCGTGGGCTTCTCGACAGCTGTGCTGATATCATGGTTCCCTCCCTTGCTGCCTGGCCCCCAGAGTGGCCCTTGGATCCCATGGAGATGTCTATTGTGAGCCTGGGAGGGACGGCGCAATGCTATATGAGCCAGTACCTCGTGCTGGTCATGAACCCAGAGGGATAGACGGCCTGCGTTAGGCCTCATGTTACTTCTACTCCTCCCAACCTCTGGGGGAGGGATGTTCTTGTGTCTGGGGGGTGCACATCAGGACGGGTTTTTGATGTGGGCCGCGGCGCTGAAGGGCTCAGAGTGTCCTACGCTTCCTATATGGTGGCTGGTGGACAAACCTGTCTGGGAGAAGCCGTGGCCCCTCCCTCAAGATAAATTGGTCGCCCTTCAGAATCTGGTGCAGGAACAGTTGGACCAGGGTGAAGCTGGCAGGGGGCTTTGTACAAACCACGAACCAGACAGGGCTGCTGTAGAACGTGCCTCCAGCTGCTTTATATTTCAGCATCAGTCTCATTACATGATTATGACAATGGGAAGATGCCAGCACCTCACATTCAAGGCTGCAGACCAGGAACATAATGCTACAACTTACTTTATAATTTTCTTGACCAATCACACAAAGCAAAAGCACACTGACAGCAGTTCTAGCCAATCACCATAAGCACACGTACCTTTGGTTAAAACAATGCTTTCTTATTTTGAATACAATACCTGCTTGTAAGCCTTAAAACACAATGCACAGAGCTCTATTATTAAGCTTTAATCTTCCTAATATCTTGCTAGATAAACTTTCTGTAGCTTACAGAGCTATTCTAGACAAGTGTTAATACACAGACCATTGTTCTATTTGCCCTTGCTTTTCTACAGTTTAAATAATTTTTCTGCTGACCTGTCTCATGACTGCTGCATAGCTCTGCTCACAGTTCTGCTGTGTCTGAGGCCTGCATCTTGAAGCTTTCCCAAAATCCTCTAATTTTGTGGATTGCTACACAGGGTCCTTCTACCAGTCTCTGGAACACTCCTGTCTTCTGCATCAAAAAGAAATCTGGGAAGTGGAGGTTGTTGCAAGACCTCCGAAAGGTTAATGCCATAATGGTAAGCATGGGAACATTGCAGGCGGGCATGCCATCGCCTACCATGCTTCCCCTAGACTGGCCGGTCCTCATTGTGGATCTGAAGGATTGTTTCTTTACGATTCCTTTGCATCCCGATGACAGATCGAAGTTTGCCTTCTCAGTGCCAGCGATTATTGAGGCTGAGCCCGCACAGAGATATCAATGGAGGACGTTGCCCGAGGCATGCAGAATTCTCCTGCCTTGTCTGGAGTTGGCAAGCAGTTTCCATGATGCACGTCTGTATCATTATATGGACAACATTCTGGTGGCTATGCCCACCCAGGATGAGCTGCTGAGGATACAGCCTCGGTTGCTGGATGCTTTGCATGCTCATGGACTGCAGGTGGCTCCAGAAAAGGTTCAACAACAACCACCTTGGAAGATCTTGGGGGTCAAAATTCTGGAATGGACAATCCGTCACCAGGAGGTGCAATTTATGCATTCTGTGAAGACACTGAATGATGCTCAGAAATTGGTAGGTGTCATCAGATGGTAACGTCCATACTTGGGGCTAACCGATGCACAGCTGTCTCCTCTGTATGATTTGTTGAAAGGAGACTCTGATCTAAAGTCGTCTCGCATACTGACCCCTGAGTTGTATAAGGCATTGGAGGTGGTTCAACGAGCTGTTTTGGGCTTGCCAAGTTCATCGCATTGATTTCTCTGTTGATGTCACTGTGTTCATCACCACTCCATATTCGTATCCCACGGGCATCATTGACCAATGAAGTGACAAATGGTCTGATTCCTTGCATGTGTTGGAATGGGTTTTCCTGCCCTATCAGCTGCAGAAGACCGCAAGTGCATTGTTTGAGCTGATTGCTCGCATGATAATCAAATGCCGGCAATGGTGTTTGCAATTGGTGAGCGCGTATCCTGCGAAGATCATACTCCCGGTGCAACGGAAGGATTTAACTGGAGCTTTGCAAACAGTGTGTCCCTGCAGAGTGCTCTGGAAAACTTTTCAGGGCAGATCATTTATCATCTGCCCTGCCGTAGGCTACTGCATATGGCAAAATTCACACAAATCTCTTTGTGGCCCAAAAACAGCCAGGAACCTGTGCAAGGACCCACCATCTTCACTGACGGTTTAGGGAGAATAGGAAAGGCTATTGTTACCTGGAGGGACGGATCTGAGCGGCAGGTTCTGGAAGGCCATGAGGATGGGTCAGCCCAATTGTTGAACTGAGGGCTGCTGTCATGGCATTTGAGAAATTTTCCCAGGAACCTTTCAACTTGGTCACGGATTCCGCGATGTGGCTGATACCGCACAGGGGTTGGGTCATTCGGTTTTGAAGGAGGTCAGTAATCCTGCCTTGTTTCATTTACTGAACACCTTGTGGTGTGCCATTCAGGCCCAGGTTCATTCATTCTATGTTCTGCATGAGAGCAGTCACAACAATTTGCCAGGCTTTATAGTGGAAGGTAACACGAGGGCTGACAAGTTGGCTAACCCAGCGTGGGTAGCGCCTCAGCCTGCTACACTTGCGCAGGCCAAGGCATCATATGGGTTTTTCCACCAAAACGCACATACCTTGCAGAAGCAGTTTCAGCTGATGCCAACTGAGGCTCGTGACATTGTTGAGTCATGTGATGACTGCCATGCACTTGCTCCGCCTTTGTCAGCTGGCCTTAGGGCCTTGGAGCTTTGGCAGACCGATGTCACCCAGGTTGCTGAATTTGGCCATGTCAAGTACGTGCATGTCACTGTGGACATGTTCTCCTCTGCGATGTGGGCTTCAGCTTGCACTGGGGAGAAGGCCCGTGATGTCCTCACCCACTGGAAGCAGGCCTTTGCCATTTCGGGCATACCTTCTGCTGTGAAAACTGACAATGGTCCTGTTTACGCATTGCTAAAGGTGTGGCAGTTCCTGCAGTTTTGGGGTGTCTAGCACATGTTTGGTCTCCCTCATTCTCCAACTTGTCAAGGTATTGTAGAATGAGCTCATGGTACTCTGAAGCGGGTTCTTCAAAAACAAATGCAGGGTGAAACCCTGCATAGTCGGTTGGCAAAAGCTTTGAGCACAATCAATCATCTCACTGTGATGCCGAACTCAAATAATCCTGTCACTTTGAATCACCATCTCTTGTTGCAGGCTGCGGAAGAGGCACATCAGCCTTGAGTGAAGGTTCAGGTGCAGAATTTAGTCACCAAACAGTGGGAAGGTCCCTATGACCTTATCGTTTTGGGGCACAGGTATGCTTGTGTATCCACACATACTGGGGTACGCTGGGTACCTTCGAAATGTGTTTGCCCCGACCTGCGACCGCAGAGACAGAATCCAGCTGATGAGCAAGATGGAAACCGTGACCAACCTGAAAGGTATCAAGCGGATGAATCATTGAGTGATGACTCAGATGCCGTCAAAGAGAGTGATCACTCCGATGATTCCTCTGCAAGTGGACACCAAACATAATTCATGTTTTCTTTTTCACATTGTTCATTTTCTTTTCTCCTTTTCTCTTTTCAAATGGAAAAGGGTGAGATGTTGCCCTGATTTTTTAAGATTTTCTAAGCCTTCTGATGTTGACATTCTTGTGGTGAACTTTCTCACACACTTTCTGTAAATAACTCATTGTTTTGCATTCCTTTATGGAGGAGGAGAGAGTTGATGGACTGTTGGTTTGTCTAGTGTCATTGGAGAGGTGGCACTGTCACCTTTCAATCCACTGTCACTTTTGGAAAACTATAAATGTTGGAGTCAGAAAATAAAGTTCCCTTTTTTCTTCACCTTGAGAAGAGCTGTATGTGCTTGTGTTCTTTCATGTCCTGTAGCGACAATTGTTGACTTCCACTTCAGTGAGACTCGATAAAACTCGAGTCTCACTTCAGTGTTGTGGCTGACCTGAAGGCATACATCTTCCAGTGACATCTGGCTGGCAGGATCACTGCTAGAGACACTCACAGCGACCTCAATAAATCTGGTCCCTGTTCAGGTGCCAAGTGTAGTATTGTGGCACCACTGAGGCCCTTGGAGCATCCGGCACTCAGAAGCCCAAAGCTCACTGCCACCTTAGAAAGCTGACAGAATAGGCAGGATGGGGCTTCACATGATCTCCTGTAAACTGGGTTTATTGGTACAGGAACCGGCCACAAAGCCCAAGAGGGTCCAGAGACAAAGATAGGGTGTAGGCTGAGGGCACAGGGCTTTATATGGGATAGTGAGGGTGGAGCTGAGGGTCCGGGTGCAACGGATTTAGGGGAAAACGGTGCAAAAGAGTAGTTAGGGTCGAGTCAGCCAATACGGAAACAGGGCCAATGGAGGGACTAGACAAGTGTGGACAATAGGGCTTGAAGTAGGTAATGTGCTAGTGGGTCAATGGGTAACATAACTTTACAAAAATCAGCATTTGCCTGCAAAGATCTATGAGAGAAGCAAGCATCTCACCCTAACATGAAAGCTTATTCCTCTTACTTGGGACCAGCCCTTCCAGGCTGGTAGATTAAGACTCTGATGGTAGGACCCTGGGCTCCACACACCCTCACAGATGGCCCAGGGCAGACCTGGACTGATCTTGGTGGCACTTGGGTTTGGCAAACACTTGAGGAGGGTGTCTTTTTTCAGTGGGGAACTTAGGAGTATTACATTACTAAAATAAAAGAAGAAAACCCCTCTGAGTGCCACCAGTTCTCCAAGCAAAGCTGGCCCCAAGTCACAGAGGACGGACAGGATGGGGTTGGCGACTGTGGAGCAAGGTGGTGCACACAGGGTCAGATCTCAAGGCACAGCTTCTCTGATCAGTCCACACCTCTTGAGGAGCATCCCTGGCTCAATCAGTCATTGAATGCTGCAATTATCTCTGTTCTAAAGAGAACAACACACCCTTAAAACAGAAATGGGGATTTATTATAACCTCTTTGAAATATTTTTCAAAAACTATATAAAAAGAAATTCCTAATGAACTGAACAACAGAGGATGGAAACTTAGATAAACATTAAACCAGGGTAGGAGAGTGAAGAAGACTAACCGGTTTGGGGGCAGCATACAATAGGACAAGCAGAAGATTTATGATTTTGCTTGTGAACTAAGGAATGTATTATAAAGGTATGTCGCTTGGCAAAAGGGGCACTGTTTCTTGGAGACTTTGTTATGAATTGCATGTATATAAAAGGAAAACACCCTTGCGTGAATTTTGGGGCTCTGATTTGGAGACGCTAGTCCGCAGGCCCCCGGGCCCTTCAATAAAGCACCGCACAAAACTTATCCGAGTTTTGTGTCCTTTATCAATCGGGCAACACCACCACGCTCATCAATACATTAATTAAGAAATCTCAAGATTAGAAAAATCTTAAATTATCAAACCAAAAACCACTACAGTGTCATAATAAATCTTTTGGCAAAGCTTGTCTGATTTTCTAAAGTTGCCAGTAAAGGCAACTTGGGGTTTTGAGCTCCTGAGAATCTCTTGTTGGTTCCTTAGAGAGTCCACCTCAGAGTACACAAACAATTGTAATTTCTTTTAAATATCTCATTGAGAGAGTTGTTTTTTAGTGGATGGGAGCAGGGCTTGTCCGTCCTGCTTGGCCCAGCCCAGGCAGGGCTTTCCCAGCCACATTCCACACTCCATTGCCCAGCTGGAGCCGCTGGTGCCTCTGAGTTGTTCTGCCCCAGCCCCAGGGACGCTCTCCTTGTCTGCCCATTCCCCCACGGTCTCTGGGCAGGGATGGCCTCAGTGGGGGCTGCTGACATCCTCAGCACCTTGGAGGCTGCTGCTGGATTTTCCTGCTCCAGAGGCTTGTTCAGCCTTCAGCTCATCAGTGCAGGAATTCAGTGTCCCAGGGCTCATTAACATTCAGAACACCTTAAGAACCCAAGCCTCTGGAGTTTAAGTGTTGATTTGATTTAAGTGTTCAAATATTTGTGGTTAATTTGATAGATTTCAGTAGTGTGTTCTAAGTGAATTCCTTATATTTAAAAAGACAGTAAGAAAATATTTTTTAGGTCCTGTTTGGGTCTTTTTCCTGTTCTAAATCAGTCTGTGCAGTCTCCTGTTGACACTGAATCCAAGTAGCTCCTCATTCAGTTTGAATAGATATGAAAATCAAGACCCTTAATGACTGACAATCAATCAGGCTCTGTCCCTACCCCCACCCCACCATTTCCCCCATCCAAGCCCTGGCACTCAGAGCAGCCTTGTGCAAATCTGAGCTCCCTCCAGCCCAGGCTGCACCTGCAGCTTTTGGCTCCTTGGCTCCAACTCCCACCTGCTTTCCTTGGAGAAGGAGCTGCCCGAGACACAGAGGGATGTTCATTTCTTGTCAGCCAAAATAGCCAAGGGGAGGCACAGCTCCATCCAATGCAAAAGTCATTCCTCTGCTGGGCTCTGCCCTGCCCCTGATCGCCACAGCCTGTCCTGTTTCCTTCATCCCTCCTTTGCCAGGATCTTTCTGGGACAAGGGAGCTCTGCTCTGTCTATGGAAGGAGGTGCAAGTGCCACCACTGGAGTGGGAACCACAACTCATCAGGTTTGTGTCCTTTGGGAGTCAGGAACTGCTGGGACTCAGAGGCACACGAAGTTTCTCTTCATGGCACATGCAAAAATGTAAATATGATAAAATTTAATAAAAACCAAAACCCTTCCCTCTTCTCCATGTGACATTCCAGAAACATATGATATGTCCACCATCCACAAAGGATTTCCACACAGGAAGGATTTTAGACAAAGACAACTTAGTTGTAGTTTTATGTCACTCTTGCTCCAGTCTGAAACAGGGCCCAGCATGGTGCCGGGATCATCAGAGAGCTGAGGTGTCTGCTGGAATTCAATGCCCTCCCCATCCCGCAGCAGCCCTGCATTTCCCTCCTGCAGCCTTGGTTCTCCAGCAAAGCCATGGAGGCTCTTTGGGCTCTGTTCTGTTCCTGCAGCCCCCAAGGGCAGCTGAGCTCTGCCTTTGGCACAGTCAGGCCTGGCCAGCATGGCCATGCTCAGCAATTGCTTGTGTCTGCCTGGCCTTGCTGTCAGCCCCGGCAGCGGCTGCGTGGCCCCTTTGTGGCCCTGTGCTGGCTCAGCCATGGTGGCCCAGCCCCTGTGCAGGCCCAGCCCAGGCCAGGAGCATTGCGGCTGGGAACGGCCCCTGTGCCGTGGTGCCCACAGCAGCCTTGGGGCTCTGTGCCCCATGGCCTCCCTGCTGGGCAGCCTCTGCCAGCTCCTGCAGAGCCCATGGCACCTGTGGGGCTGCACAGACAGCCCTGCCCCAGGCTCTGCCGGCCTCTGGGCCAGCAGAGAAGCAGCCATGGCTGGCCATGGCCGGGAACAGGCTCTGAGCCCCGCAGGAGGATGGAGCTGGGCCACAGCCAAACTCAGCCCAGGCCAAAGCTGGGCTCAGCAGCCAGGGCTGCCAAGGGCTGGGCACAGAGGCTGGCGCTGACAAGTGTCCTGGGGCCCCTCCCTGCTCTGTCCATGCCACCCAGGGCACAGAGCAGCCTCCTCTCCTGGCCATTTGCCTGTTTGCAATGCCTTGCACAGGCGCTGGCCTTGCCCCACAAGGCCTGGCCTGAGTCCTGCCCCTGCACGCTCAGCCAGGCTGAGAGGGACACTGATGGTTTCTGGGCCAGGCTCTCGGAGCCCAGCCCAGCCCAGCTCTCTGCAAGCTCTGCCAGCTGCCCTGAGCTCTGGGCAGCACCAAGGGCCTCTCCCCAGCCCAGCCCAGCCGGCTCTGGCCCCACAGCTCTGCGCAGGCCAGCCTGCTCTGGGCACTGCCCCACAGCCTCAGCCCCTGGCAAGGGCACAGCAGCAGCTGCAGCTGCCACAGGACTCAGCCCAGCCATGGGGGAAGGGGCTTGGCCAAGGCCAAAGGAGGCTCCCTGGCTGCCCTGCTCACCTCGGGCTGAGGTGCTGAGAACTCTGCAACCCCTGCTGCCATCCCATCTGCCCAGGGCAGCACAAGAGCCCCTGCCTTGGGGTCCTCAAGAGCTGCTCCTGCTCCAGCCCAGGGCCCATCCCAGAGCTGGGGAAGCCACAAAGCTGTGCCCATTTCTGTTCATTGCTGCTCTGATGGGGATGGATCCCCAGCCACTTGGAGGTTGTTGACAATTTTTACTGCTTCAAAGTCCTCTTCTTTCTTTAGCTCTTCAGTTCAGGAATTTACAGAAAAATGCTCATAAAATATTTTTTAGAAAGAACTGAACAAAAAATGCCCCAAGGAATACTGTAAGTTTGCAATTCCTCTGTAGTTAATTAGGCAGATTTCAGAAATGCATTCAAAGTGAATCTGCTATATTGAAAAAAAAAAATAGAGACAACAGCTTTTTCCTGTTTTCTTTTCGTGTTCCTAGTTTGGTATCGCTAATTGATATTGACCAATTGATATTGGTACAATTGATATTGATGCCCAGCACCTTCTAATGCAGTCTGAACAGATATGAAAACCAGACCCTTCATGGCTGACAATCAATCACATTTTGTCCCAACCGCCTCCCCACCATTTCTTTCATCCAACCCCTGGCACTCCTATGGATCAGGAATGGTGTGGCCA
The DNA here is from genome assembly GCF_028769735.1 of Zonotrichia leucophrys gambelii. Classification (NCBI taxonomy): domain Eukaryota; kingdom Metazoa; phylum Chordata; class Aves; order Passeriformes; family Passerellidae; genus Zonotrichia; species Zonotrichia leucophrys. The sequence goes on from NW_026992991.1 coordinate 12,529, forward strand.
GCCGGACCAGGGCAGAGATTCTTCCCCTGTACTGGGCACTGATTGGGCAGCACCTTTAGTGCTGTGTCCACTTCTGGACCCCAGTTTAGGAAAAACATGGAGGGGCTGGAGCGTGTCCAGAGAAGGGCTGCAAGGCTGGAGAGGGGTCTGGAGCACAAGTCCTGTGAGGAGCAGCTGAGGGAGCTGGGGTTGTTTATCCTGGAGAAGAGGAGGCTCAGGTGAGACCTCATCACTCTCTACAACTCCCTGACAGGACAGTGCAGCCAGGTGTGGGTCAGGCTCTTTTCCCAGGGAACAGAGACAGGACAAGAGGGCACAGATATCAGCTGCATCAGGGGAGGTTTAGGCTGGACATTAGGAAATATTCTTCACACAAAGGGTGGTTGGGCCTTGGAATGGGCTGCCCAGGGAGGTGGGTGTGTCACCATCCCTGGAACTGTTTAAGGAAAGACTGGATGCAGCACTGAGTGCCATGGTCTGGGTGACAAGGTGGTGTTGGGTCCCAGGTTGGACTTGGCGCTCTCCAAGGCCTTTTCCAGCCTGGTTGATTCTCTGATGATTGTGACCCTGCAGGGCCCTGAGGAAGCAAGGGGCCATTGTGACACTGCAGGGCCTGGTGGCACTAAGAGGACCATGGTGACAATGTGTACGACATGGCAGCCCAGAGCCAAGGGGCCATTGTGACAGTGTGGGGCTGAATGGAAGCAGGGAGTCTATTGAAGATGGAGGGAGAGACCCAACTTCCTTGTTCAGCATCTGACTCCGTTTATTCACTCAATCAATCACTTTTTATAACCATGTTAATTAAGTTCATGCATATTGCAAACCCCAGCTCACAATAGGTCAGAGATAACACACCAAGCCCTCCTTATGTTTCCAATACCAAGATTTGGGTTCTCAAAATTATTTTTGCTTTCCCAAAACAGCCAAAGATAGAATATCTACTTGTTATGAGAAAGCTGCCTGAGAACTCGGGTATGCAAGGTTCTCAAGGTCTTCATGTTTGTCACTTTTACTTGTAATTAAAAACAACCTGAGAACTTCTTCTGTTTACAGAAACCGGCTGTGAGAATTTTACTCCTCACCGCTGCCTTCTAAGCCATTTCTGAAAAAATCTCCAACAGGAGTCCATTGTGACAATCGGCCCTGCTGGAAACACAAAGGCCACTGTGGCACTGCGGGGGCTTGTGGAACCAAGGGACCATTGTGCCACCGAGGAACCAAGGAGACCTTTGCGAGAGCCTGGTGACAATGAAATCAAGGGGCATTGCTTCATTGCAAGGACTCTTGGAACTGAGTGAACAATTGTGACACTGTGGTGCCCCATGGAACCAAGGGTCCTGGGTGACACTGCAGGACATTGTGTCACCAGAGCTCCATTGTGACACTGCAGCACCAAGGAATTCATTGCGACACTCTGAGGCCTCATGGAGCCAAGAGGCCACTGTGACCCTGCAGGGCCTTGTGGAACCATGCAGAGCATTGTGACAGAGCAGGACCTGGTGTCATGATGGGGCCATTGTGACCCTGCAGGGCCCCGTGGAACCAAGGGGCCAGTTCTATTCCTCAGGGACCCATGGAATGAAGGAAACATGTTGGACACCGTGGTGGCCCCTTGGACCAAGAGGCAAATGTGACACTGTGGAACCAAGGAGATCATTGCTGCACTGCCACCCCTTGTGGAACCAAGGACCGTTGTGACACTGCAGGACCTTGGGGGAATACAGGAGCCATTGTGACACTGCGGGACCCAAGGATCCAAGGGACTTTGTGACACCAACGCGTGTCACAATGGACCCAAAGGGACATTGTGACAGTGGGAGGCCTCATGGAATCATGGAGACCGTTGGGGCACTCTGGGGCCTCATGGAACCCTGGTGACACCAAGTTGTCTGCGAGTGTTGATCTGCTGGATGGTAGGAGGGTTCTACACAGGGCTCTGGACAGGCTGGATCCAGGGCCCAAAAACAGAAAGGTGAGGTTTAACAAGTCCAAGTGCCGGGTCATGCACTGTGGACACAACAACCCCGGCAGCACTACAGGCTGGGGACAGCGCGGCGGGACAGCAGCCAGACAGAAAGGGACAGCAGGGACTGATGGACAGCAGGCTGGACATGAAGCAACAGTGTGCCCAGGTGGGCAAGAAGGCCAATGGCTCCTGGCCTGGATCAGGAGGGTGTGGCCAGCAGGAGCAGGGCAGTGATTCTTCCCCTGTGCTCAGCACTGCTTGGGCAGCACCTCGAGTGCTGTGTCCAGTTGTGGGCCCCATGGGGTGAGCAATTAGAAGAAATTTGTACCATGAGAAGTAAAGAAAGCAAAGATGAAGCAAAGGAAATGCTCAGGGCAGTTTGGGGGCAGCTGCCAGGCAGCCCTGGCTCTGAGCAACAGCATCTGCAGTGGGAAAGGAAACTCGCAGCTGATGGGAACAAACATTCTGGCTGACTGCAGAGGCCAGGACAAAGCTGAGTGGTTTCACTGGTGTCCCCCAGCTCTTGCTGGCCCCAGGGGCTGATGGCATTTGTGCTCCCTCAGCTTCATGTCCCCACACCAACAGCATGGGGATGCTCCTGCCTGCTGTGTGCATTGCAAACAGGGGCTGCTGAGCCAGTGCTGCCGTGTCTGTGCCTGCAAGGATGGGGCACCTGTGTGAGCTGGGAGAGAGGCCAGGGCTGCAGAGGGGGGATGTTGTTGGCAGCTCCATCAGGACGCTCTGGGACGCTGCCCTGGGCTGTCCAGCACACTGGGGATGGATCAGCCCCTGCTCTGCTGCTCCTTCCCATCTGCCCCAGGGCCCTTGCAGAGCCCCAGCCATGCTGTTTGCCCCCAGCCTGCCCACGGCCAGCCTGGGGCTGCTCTCGGGGCTTTTCTGTGCTCAGCATTGGCCTGGGTGTGTTCTTGAGAGAGCCTGGGCAAGGAGCCTGGAGCCCCCAGGCCCTGGCCTGAGGCGTCAGCGCTGCCCCAGCAGTGCCCATGGCCTGTCCTTGCTGCAGCCCCGGCACTGCCACCCCCAGGGCTGTGCCCGGCCCCGAGAGCACTCAGGCCCTGCAGCAACACCAGGGCCACCAGGGCAGCGGGGCAGGGCCACGGCAGCAGCACTGGCAACACCAAGTGCTGCTGCTGCTGGGCACAGCTGCTGGGCCAGCACTGATCTGCCCCAGCTCAGCACACAGACATTGCTGCTGCAGCTCCAGAGAAGGCAACACAAGGACACCTCTGCAGAAAATCTCGCTGGGAGATCCTTTAGTTCTATTAAAGACACCAACAGTACAGCCCATCATTGACACAGTTCTGTGGCCACAGGGAAGGTGGAGAGAAACAAAATGAGAAATGGCACAGACAATGAACTATTTGAATTGACAAGATATAGTAAGTAAAAAAAGAAAAAGAAACTACAACGAAACAAAATAGATCAAAGTTTACTTTTATTCCATGTAATTGGCAGGATCGGGCAAGTATTTTAATGTTTCCAAAACCATCCAGTCATCAGTCTCCACAGAGCAGCCTTGAGCTCCTGGTTCCTCAGGCTGTAGATGAGGGGGTTCAGGGCTGGAGGCACCATCGAGTACAGAACTGACAGGGCCAGATCCGGGGATGGGGAGGACATGCAGGGGGGCTTCAAGTCAGAAAATATGCCAGTGCTGAGGAACAGGGATACCATGGCCTAGTGAGGGAGGCAGGTGGAAAAGCCTTTGTGCCGTCCCTGCTCAGAGGGGATCCTCAGCACGGCCCTGAAGATCTGAACATAGGAGAAAACAATGAACACAAAACAGCCAAGTGCTAAACAGACACTAACTGCAAGAAGCCCCACTTCCCTTAGGTAGTAATTGGAGCAGGAGAGTTTGAGGATCTGGGGGATTTCACAGAAGAACTGGCCCAGGTCATTTCCATGGCACAGGGGCAGGGAAAATGTATTGGCTGTGTGCATGAGAGCATTGAGAAAGCCACTGGCCCAAGCAGCTGCTGCCATGTGGGCACAAGCTCTGCTGCCCAGGAGCGTCCCGTAGTGCAGGGGTTTGCAGATGGACACGTAGCGGTCGTAGCACATGATGGTCAGGAGAGAAAGCTCTGATCCAATGAAGAACACAAAGAAAAAGAGCTGAGCAGCACATGCTGTGTAGGAGATGTCCCTGGTGTCCCAGAGGGAATTGTGCATGGCTTTGGGGACAGTTGTTGGAAAAGAAATGAAATTTGGCAAAATGTTTTATTATAGTTTAGTTGTGAGTTTTGTGTGAATTGGTTTGTAAAAATAATTTTGTAGCCGTTGATATTATGTGATTGAGTTTTGTGTAACCCTGGCAAGTAGCTTTGGAAACCTAATAAACATTAAGCCAGGGTAGGAGAGTAAGAAGACTAACCGGTTTGGGGATAGCATACAATAGGACAGGTAGAAGATTTATGATTTTGCTCGTGAACTAGGGAATGTATTACAAGGGTCCGTAGTTTGGCGAAGGTCCACTGTTTCTTGGAGACTTTGCGAAGGGCCACTGTTTCTTGGAGACTTTGTTATGAATTGCTTGTGTATAAAAGGAAAACACCCATGTGTGAATTTTGGGGTTCTGTTTTTGGGGACGCTAGTCCGCAGGCCCCCGGGCCCTTCAATAAAGCGCCGCACAAAACTTATCCGAGTTTTGTGTCCTTTATCATTCGGGCAACAGTTTTCTGGCGACCGCGGCAGGACTCCGAGGGTTGCTGGGGCGGTTCGCGTCTCGATCCACTCCAAGCCGGCGCCGAGCACTTCTCGGAGGAGTCATCGGGTCGTGCCCGACCCCCCGCGCCTGTCGGACGACTGCAGAAGGTAAGCCCGAAGGCGCTTTATATTGGAAAAAGGTGATAATTGGATTTGGTTTGGTGGTTAATGGAAAAAGCCTAGGCTCCGGCCATAAGACGTCTAGGGTACGCAGGTCCGGAATTCGCCTCCTATTGTTTTTTTTTTCTTGGGGAAGGACGGCGAAAAGGTATATTGGTTTATTGGGATTAAAGGTGGAATAGGAAAAAAAAAAAAAAAAAAAAAAAAAAAAAAAAAAAGTTAAAGGCTGTAATATGATGTCTTTTAAAACTTTTAAAACTTTGGTGCAGGCCAATGGAAAAATACCTGGAAATACGCCATTAGGTTGTATATTGAAAAGGTGGAAAGGTGAAGGCTTTTCTCAAGAGTTAGATAAGAGCAAGATGATAGATTATTGTAACCGTTGGTGGCCTGAATATGAGATTGGGGAAGTGGGATGGCCAGTGAATGGTACACTGGAATTGGGGATAATGGAATCTTTGATGCACTTTTTAAGGAGGAATGAGAAATGGGATGAAATAGCATATTTAGATTTGTTTTTCGTTTTATATCGGAAAGAAGAATGGCAAAAGGAGTGTGGTATTTTGGTTTTACAGATGAATGATGAGAGCAGGTGTGTTGGATGTAGAGAAAGAAAGGAGCGTGATTTGTATCCCCCGATTGAAGAAAATTTGTCCTATTGTGTAGCACCTCCAAGGGGTCCGGTTGTTCCTAATGTACCTTTTGCTCCTCCTGCTGACATAACTATAAAAAGGGCATCTAGTGAGAGTGACAGTGATACTGAAAAGAGTGAAAGTATTAAAAGGACTCCGTTAGCAGAGCGGACTCGCCAAGGAAGGAAGGGGCAGAAGGGGCCACAGTTAATTGCGCCGTTAAGGGAAGCTGTGGGACCACAGGGAGAAAGGATACTCATAAAGGTGCCTTTCTCTCCAGGGGACTTGGTAATATGGAAACAATCGGCTGGAAGTTACCGGGAGGATCCCGAAAGGGTAGCAAGGGTGGTTAAAATGGTGATAAAAACTCAGAATCCGGACTGGAATGATTTACAGGTATTATTGGATACTATAATGGATTCTACAGAAAAGGAGATGGTTATTAAAGCTATGAGAGAAAAGGCTCGTGAGGAGATTAGGTTGCGACAACTAAATGAAACAGTTGATGAATTGGTGCCAAGTGAGGAACCCAGGTGGGATCCAAACTCTACGGGAGGAATAAGGGCTGTAAAAAGATATCAGGAATACCTAAGACTATGAATTGGTCTAAGCTGTATTCGGTCAAGCAGGACAAGAATGAGTCTCCGTCTGCCTTTTTGGAACGATTAAAAGACACGGCTCGGAAGTTTACTAATTTAGATGTAGAGGATCAATCAGGGAAACTTCAATTGGCATTATTGTTTTTAGGGCAATCACAAGAGGATATTAGGAAAAAGTTACAAAAGCTGGAAGGGGAGGATACTCGGAATTTGGATAAAATGTTGGAGGTAGCATGGAAGGTATATAACAACAGGGAAAAAGAAACTGCAAAAAGACAACAAGCTAGTATTTTGGCTGTAATGCAACAGACAGGGGCAGGAGGAAAATTAATTAGGGGACGAGGTCAGGGAGGAGCTAATTGTGGACAGAGGGGGATGATGAGAGGTCGGGGAGGATTTGGGTTTGCACCTAACACGGGGAGGTTTGATCCAAACCAGTGTGCATTTTGCCGACAACTGGGGCACTGGAAAAATGAATGCCCGGTTAGAGGGGGGAATATGGGGTTAGTTGGGAATACTCATGTGGGAGGATTTACGGGAGGACCAGCAGAGGCTGCTCAAGCACTAGTTTTGGGAAACTGTCAAAATCAGAGCTGACTAGACCAAGGTTTAAGGGTAGTTTTAGAGATAAATGGGAAAGGTCAGGAATTTATGGTAGACACTGGAGCTACATATTCTGTACTTAATAGACTATTAGGGCCTTTGAGTGACACAACGGCACAGGTGGTGGGGGCAACAGGGAAGCTGGAGGAACAACCATTTTTACAACCTTTAAATCTTAGGTTTGGGGGGAAGGAATTAGATCATCAATTTTTGTATATGCCAAATTACCCCACACCCCTTCTTGGCAGAGACCTATTGTCCCGACTGTATGCGAAAATAATATTTGAGGGGGGAAGGGTGAAATTGGAGATACCTGAGGAACAAATAACAGGCATTTTTGTGATTAAGGAAGTGGATGCCTCTCCTATTCCAGAAGAAATTGAGCAGGCTGTAGTACCCTGGGTGTGGGAGTCAGGGGTCCCCGGAAAATCTAAAGTTGCGCAGCCATTAAAGGTGGAACTAAAGGAAGGGGCCCGACCAGTGAGGGTAAAGCAATACCCCTTGAAGCTTGAGGCAAGGAGAGGAGTAGCCCCGTTAATTAAACAATTTTTGGTTCAAGGAATATTACAGGAATGTGAATCGGAGTATAATACTCCAATTTTTCCAGTGAAAAAGCCTAATGGTAAATATCATTTGGTACAGGACTTGAGAGCGATTAATGAAATAGTAAAGGACATACATCCAGTTGTTGCTAATCCTTATACATTGTTAACATCTGTATCGGAGGAGTTTAAATGGTTCTCTGTGATTGATCTTAAAGATGCCTTCTTCTGCATCCCACTGGCAGTAGAGAGTAGGAAATATTTTGCCTTCGAGTGGGAGAGTCCTGATTTTGGGAGTAAGAGGCAGCTTACGTGGACAAGACTCCCACAAGGGTTTAAGCTCAGCCCCACTATTTTTGGAAATCAACTGGCCAAGGAGCTGGAGGAATGGAAGATAACCCAGGTAACAATATCTCCATCCTTGTATGTAGTCCTGCAGTACGTAACGACATTTTTCTGGCCACTAAGGAAAGGGACGTGTGTGGAATTAACAATTAAATTACTCAATATGCTTGGCCAAGCAGGGTATAGGGTTTCTAAGGAAAAGGCTCAATTGATCAAAAATAGCATTATTTATCTCGGTTGTGAGATCGCACAAGGGCAGAGACGTTTGGGAGTTAACCGAATAGAGGCAATATGTGCTATTCCTTTGCCTGGCAACCATCAGGAATTGAGATCTTTTCTAGGAATGGTGGGATGGTGTCGACTGTGCATCATGAATTTCGGTCTCCTAGCCAAGCCACTGTATGAGGCCTTGAAGCAGCATCGGTTGGAATGGACGACACAACAAAAGAAGGCCTTCCAGGAATTGAAGCAGGCACTAAAGGAGGCCTCAGCCCTAGGACTCCCTGACCTGACCAAGGAATTCCAGTTGTATGTGAATGAGAGGCAAAAACTGGCATTGGGGGTCCTCACCCAGAAGGTGGGATCATGGAAGAGGCCAGTAGGATACTTCTCTAAACAACTGGATTTGGTAAGTTCCGGGTGGCCCTCGTGTTTACGAGCCGTGGCAGCAACAATAATCCTTATTCAGGAGGCCCAGAAATTGACTTTGGGGGCAAAAATGAAAGTGTTTGTTCCCCATATGGTCATGGCTGTTTTGGAGCAAAAGGGGGGTCACTGGCTATCATCAAGTCGAATGTTGCAATACCAGGCTATCCTGAGAGAGCAGGATGATATTGAAATAAAGACTACTAACCATGTTAATCCAGCAGAGTTTTTACGCAGTGACCAGGAGGCTGGGGCACTGGTGCACGATTGCGTGGAGGTAATTGAACAAGTGTATGCCAGCAGACCCGACCTAAAGGATGAACCATTGGAAGACCCTGAATGGGAACTATACACTGATGGATCCAGTTTTGTTGAGAATGGGACTCGCTATGCTGGGTATGCAGTGGTAACATCGGATCAGGTAATAGAAGCAAAGGCTTTGTTACCTGGAACTTCAGCCCAGAAGGCAGAGGTGATTGGACTCACCAGAGCTCTGTACTTGAGCAAGGACAAAAGGGTTAATATCTGGACAGATTCTAAATATGCCTTTGGTGTGGTTCATGTGCATGGGGCATTATGGAAAGAAAGGGGGCTTTTGAATTCACAGGGAACCAACATCGAGCACCGGGAGGAAGTGCTACAGCTACTGGATGCGGTACATAGTCCCAAAGCAGTTGCAGTAATGCATGTTAAAGGACATCAGAATGCGGAAGGAGAAGCTTACAGAGGAAATCGATTTGCTGATGTTACAGCACGGCAAGTGGCACGGGAAGTATGGACTCAAATGGCATTGGTACCGGTAAGAACAAATCCGGCTACCCCATACCTGAATCAGGAGCCCAAATATTCAATAGAAGATGGAAAACTAATAAACTTGCTAGGGGCACAGAGGAATTAGCTCAGATGGTATGTTACACCGATGGGACAAATAGTGGTACCTACTCACATAATGAAATTTATTTTGGAATCAGAACATAATAAATGCCATTGGGGGGCAGAAGCATTGGTAAAATTTTTGAAGAATGAGATAATCTCTAATCAGATGTTAACAATGGCAAAAAGAGTTAATGCAATGTGCCCGGTATGTTTGAAAAATAATCCAGTAGTTAGGAGACAAATACAAATGGGAAAGTTGCAAATTGGGCCCCAACCAGGAGATTATTGGCAAGTTGATTTTCTGAATTGCCTAGAGCACAGGGATACAGATACTTGTTAGTGTACGTATGTACGTTTTCAGGGTGGCCAGAAGCTTTTCCGTGTAGAACTAATCAGGCTAAGGAGGTGGTAAAAACCTTGTTAAAAGAAATAATACCAAGATTTGGAGTATACCCTTAGGATTGTCGTCAGATAGGGGTCCACATTTTATAGCCGGGGTAGTGCAGGAATTAGCACGGATGTTAGATATAACCTGGAATTTGCATACTCCCTGGAGACCTCAGTCTAGTGGGCAGGTGGAAAGAATGAATCAAACTCTGAAAGGACAAATCAAAAAGATTTGCCAGGAAGCTAAACTGCACTGGCCTCAGGCTTTGCCTTTGGCCCTACTCAAGATTCGAATTAAACCAAGGGAAAAGGTAGGCGTAAGTCCATATGAGATACTATATGGCAAACCATATCATGCAACTGTATTAAAAAGGGAGGTACATGTGAGTGGGGATCAGGCAATTGCAGAGTATGTTATGTCACTTAATAAGATTTTGAATTCTTTAAGAAATACGTTACAGTGGAATAAACCGCTCACGCTGGAGAACTCTGTCCACGACATTCAGCCTGGGGACCAGGTGTACGTCAAGAAGTCGATTACGGATCCGCTACAGGAATCATGGAGCGGACCCCACCAGGTGATGATGACGACCTACACGGCGGTGAAGGTCCAGGGGATGGATGCTTGGATCCATTACACCAGGGTAGAGAAGGCACCGTTCCAATGGGAAACCCAGATAGTGTCTCCAACCCGGATGATCTTCCGCGCAAAGCCGCCTTCTTAATTATATTGCTGCTAGTAATCATGAGACTGGTACCCGTTCAAGGGTCTATTTTACTACAAGTTAAAGGAACAAAGGTTACAGCCATGGAAGGGATGGATGTTCAATTAACTTGTGTTATATTTCACAGCCAGAAAGTTGAGGCCGGTGAAGTTATTGCAATATGGCAACGGGGGGCTGAAAGAAGTCGAGGCAAGATAGAAGTCGGTTGGGATCAGGATAAACAACAAGGAAACACGGTACTGAATCTTACTAAGGTAACC